>NC_068997.1:26407710-26411642 GCF_001194135.2 Octopus bimaculoides
TGTGTGTGTGTGTGTGTGTGTGTGTGTGTGTGTGTGTGTGTGTGTGTGTGTGTCTGTGTGTGTGTGTGTGCGCGCGCGCGCGTGTACCTATTCCAGGGTGCATAAGAACGTTATAAACTTTCAGTTCGTTTAATCTAGTAAATTATATTATTGTCTTTCATGTGTTCCATACATTATTTCAGTCCAGCTATGAAATACTTTATTGCTTGTTCATACGGGCCTTGTTTCTTTCAGGGAGGTTGTTGTTGTTGTTGGCACTCCGTCGGTTATGACGACGAGGGTTCCAGTTGATCCGATCAACGGAACAGCCTGCTCTAGAAATTAACGTGCAAGTGGCTGAGCACTCCACATACACGTCTACCCTTAACGTACTTCTCGGTGATATTACTACGGTTACTGCTGCTGCTGTTGTTGTTACTACTACTACTACTACTACTGCTACTGCTACTACTACTAATACTACTACTACTACTACTACTACTACTTTTTCTTCTACTTCTTTCTTTCCTTCTCTTCTCTTTCATCTCCGTCATCATCTTCATCTTCTTCGCAGTTTCTTTCTTTTATTCTCTGATTCTCTTCTTCGTCATCGTGTTCCTTCCAGAATGGCTGTTGTTGCTGTTACTGTTTTTGTCCCTGGTCTTGCAGTCGTCGTCGTCGTCGTCGTTGTTGTTGTTGTTGTTGTTGTTGTTGTTGTTGTTGTTGTTGTTGTTGTAATTTCCAGGACATGCAAACCTTTCATCACTCAATCAAAAACAATTCTTTTCAAATATTTTTTCACCTTAAATACAAAAATTGATTAGAAATAAAAAAAAAAAGGTTAGAAAAATAAATAAATAAATAAAATAAACGAAGAAAGAAAGAAAGAAAGAAAGAAAGAAAGAAAGAAAGAAAGAAAGAAAGAAAGAAAGAAAGGAAAGGAAAGCTATATGAGAAAGATACTTCTTTTAATAGCAAAAACGACGGCGGTGTGGTGAGGATGAAGAAGATGATGGTGATGATAATGACGATGATGATAGTGGTGATGCTGGTGGTGGTGATGATGATGATGATGATGATGATGATGATGCTGATGATGATGATGATGATGATGATGATGATGATGATGATTAGGAAGAGGAGGAGGAGGAGGATCATGATGGTGGTGGTGTCTATGACGACGACGATGACGATGATGATGGTGATGATGAAAATGATGATAACGATGATGACAGTGTTGGCGATGACGACGAAAATAATAATGGTGATCATCATCGTCATGAGGATCGTGAAGATCGCGATGATCGAAATGGCTATGATGCTGTTCATGATCATAATGATGTTGTTAATTATCGTCATCATCATCATCATCATCATCATCATCATCATCATTATGACTATAACGACGATGTTGCTAATGGCCGACTATGGATGAGTTAATTACATTCTAAGAGGAACCACAGAGATTCCTGGAAGGACCCTGACATCTTAGTGATTGGTACTTCAAACGTTGGAAACGGTGGTAAAATGATATCGCGTTTTGAAATTCAAAACAACAACAACAACGACAACGGCAGCAGCAGCAGCAGTTTTAACAACAGCAGCAGCTAGAACGATGATGAAAATATTAACTGCAATAAAAACAACAGCAGCGACCGCAACAAAAATGACAACAATAACAACAACAGCTACAACGATAATGGCAGCCACAACAACAACAACTACTGTTGCTGCTGCTACTACTACTATCACTACCACCACCACCACCACTATTACTACTACTACTACCACTACCACTACTAACCCTTTGGCAAAATGTAAAAGAGAGGAGGGGAGGATAAGAAGGTGATTGGGTGGACGAATCAATTATTTTTCTTGGCTGAAAAGTAAATCCATACACACAAACATACACATATACACGCACACACAGAGGTATATATACATACACAAATATACATATGCACACATTCACTTATTCATACGCACATACACACACCTACATATGTACACGTAGACAATATGGAGGAACGCAAGGCGGCGAGCTGGCAGAATCGTTAGCACGCCGGGGCGAAATGCTTAGCAGTATTTCGTCTGCCATTACGTTCTGAGTTCAAATTCCGCCGAGGTAGACTTTGCCTTTCATCCTTTCGGGGTCGATAAATTAAGTACCAGTTGCGTACTGGGTCGAGCTAATCGACTGGCCCCCTGCCCCAAAATTTCGGGCCTTGTGCCTAGAGTAGAAAAGAATATGGGGGAATTCTCCCTCAGCAAGAGCATCAAGAGAAAAAATGAAGAGATGGTCATGGATGGCATAGTTTTGAGTGCAGGTTTACTTCAGTTGAGTCAAGAAAGCAGAATATGACTTGGAGCAGGAAGATCAGCTCTAGGGGTCATTCAGTACAATTTGATGTCGTCAGCAAAAGAATCGATCTGAAACCTCCAAAACCCTGGCCGGTGAGAGGTTTCGTGCTGTATAGGTATGAAGCATGAACCCTCAACGTGGGTGATAACAAATGACTGATGACGTTCCACGATGAAGTGTTACAAACGAGTATTGCATCTCAGTCGGGTGACTTTTATAATGAACGATTCAGCTCCGAAAGAGGTGGAGGCGGAACGCAAGTTGTTGACGACGGTCAGACGGCGAAAATGGCAATTTGGTGATATTAAGACGACGAGCTGCCAGAATCGTTAAACACGCTAAGCAAAATGCTTTGCGGCATTTTGTCCGTCTTTTAGGTTCTGAGTTCAAATTCCACCGAGGTCAACTTTGCCTTTCCTCCTTTCGGGGTCGATAAAATAAATATAAGTTGAGTAGTGGGGGGTGATATAATCGACTTGTTCCCTCCCTCGAAATTGCTGACCTCGTGCCAAAATTTGAAACCAGTGTCTTGGTTCTGATAACAAGACTCGGAGACTCTGTGCCCAGGTTTTCAAGGGCTGCGTGGACAGAAAACGGGCTCACAGAAGTCGAAGATGAAGATGGAGCAGAAGTATCGATGACTGGACGAAGGAGGGGAAATTCTGTTGGTGTGTACGGCTGCGATACGTGGGCCACAGTTTAATGGCTGGGTGTGGAGATTGTGCCTAAGATCTTCCCCACTCAGCTTTGACGTTGGGTGTATTCATTCATTCGTTGCAACTTTGCAGATACTACATAGATAGAATCAAATAGAGAAACAAATAATTCCACGCGGTATCTCGGTTGTGGTTGACAAAAGGGTAAAGATCCCCTTCGGTCATGAATGACCATGGGATTGCACCTAAGAAGTTCTCCTCCAAGGCACAAATCCGAGCAAGGTTGTTTATGGAAGACCAGTAGTCGCCCATGCATATCAGCCTCCCCTCTACACGCCACCAGTGTTATCCAAGAGAAAGGCAAAGGCCGATACAGCTTGGCACCAGTGACATCACAACTCATTTCTACAGCTGAGTGAACTGGAGCAAACGTGAAAATAAAGTGTCTTGCTCAAGAACACAATATACAGCTACTTTATGTCTGTCTTTGTTTTCTGTTGGTTCATAAACTCTTCGATTAGATTACAAGATTCTTAACAATTTCTAAAATCAGCGCTGACCCAGAGCTTAACAACAACAATTAAAAACATGACAACAGGCCTTCACGTTATATGAAGTGTTTTGTTAGGTATGAAGCGGAACTGGTTGTTATTTCTAGTAAATTGATGAACTGCGTAGAGGCCTCTACAGCTTTTTTTTTGTTTTCTAATGGGGCTACATCATCAAGAGTGTCCTTTATTTTTAAGATTATAGTGTGTGTGAAAAATGGTGGTGATAGGAATAACGATTGTGGTGGTAGAGGGGGGTAGAGGTAGCAGAGGTGATGGTGAGAGTAGAGATGATAGGAATAGAGGTCATGGCGATAGTAGTGGTGGTGGCGATAGCGCTCGGGTTGTGGTGGTGTTGATGACGATGGCAGTAGTGGTAGTGGTGGT
>NC_068997.1:26413852-26416629 GCF_001194135.2 Octopus bimaculoides
TATATACGTATGAACGAATTTCACATGTGCATGTTGTGTGTGTGGTTATATATAAAAAGGCAATTCAATGACGTGTTACTCTGGAGTTTCCACTGCGCGTTGCTGCTTCTTCAGGCAAGCGAGGCAGAGTGATAGATGTGACCGACACATACATACATACATACATACATACATACATACATACATACATACATAGTTTTCCATGTGGTGTGTATTTCACTGATTACTGCTACGATCTCTTCAGAAACGGTTGTTTCTTTGCATTTCTCAAAGAAGATAACTATTTCTTTTACCACCATTTGTATTAATGGCAAAAATGATAGGAGATAGTATTCATTATTCAGGAGAACGCATAGTATTCTATGCCAAGGTGTCTGTATTTCGACGCCATCAGCATATATTTACCTATATCATTTGTATTTATAATCATAGGTGCATTTATGCAAGAACCAAGAAATAATAGGTTTTACAAAGAACGAGCAAAAGAAACGAGCTTTCGTCCTAGCCTTATGGCTCCGTGTTCAGTCTCTGTGCAAATTTCTTCTACTATAGCCTCAGTCCGACCAAAGCCTTGTAAGTGGATCTGGTAGACGATAACTGAAAGTAGCCCATCGTATATATGTGTGCGTGTGTCTGTGTGTCTGTATGTGTGTGTTTGTGTGTGTGAGTGTCTATTTATGTATTTGTGTGTTTTTGTATCTGTGTTTGTCCCCCACCATCGCTTGACAACTGACGCTGGTGTGTTTATCCCCCCCCCATAACTTAGCGGTTCAGCAAAAGAACCGATAGAATAAATACTAGGCTTACAAAGAGTAAATTTTGGGGTCAATTTCTTCAACTAAAAAAATCCTTTAAAGACGGTGCTGCAGAATGGCTGCAGTTAAATAATTAAAACAAGTAAAAGAAAATATATATATTTTGTTGCACTCTTGATTCCTAGATCATGGGTTCGATTCCATGACTAGGCGGCGCTCTGTGTTCTTGATCAAAACACTTCACATTGCTCCAGTTCCCTTTCGATCAAGGGGCAGTATTTGCTTGCTCGCCTAACCAGCTGGGTGACGTCATTTGAAGGCTAAAAAATGCAAAAGCTCATTGTGATCAACTATCTGTAACATCTGATAGCCTGGTCAGTCACGTGATATCTATATATATATATATATATATATATACTCTTTTACTTGTTTCAGTCATTTAACTGCAGCCATGCTGGAGCACCGCCTTTAGTCGAGCAAATCGACCCCCAGGACTCATTGTTCGATTGATCGATAAACAAATAGATTGAGAGATAGATATATGTAGCTATGTGTACGAGACATGGCGGAAGACAGTGTGGAGTGCATGTTTCTCCTATCACCGCGTGACAACCGGTGCTGGTTTGTTTACATCCTCATAATATGGATCAAAGCAGTATACATGTAACTCCCAATAAATTTGTTGAGTGCCCTTCTTTCGTTTGTCCACTCACTCGTATATATATATATATAAACAAATAGTAAATGAGTATATGTATATATACGTACAGGTATGTGCATACCGACATCCACCTGTATGTATAGGTGCATATCTGGGTACAGGACATTGCAAACAAAACAGAGACGAGAAAACACGCAAGCCACATAGAGAACATTCTACTTCATCAGCTACCTCCGTTTTAACACCGGCGTTTCGAAGAGCTAACGAATGAATGTATGTGTTCGATGGACTTCCACACAGTTCCAGTCTACAAAATTCACTCACAAAGCATTGGTAAGCTCGGAGCTTTAGTAAAAAGTGCACATGCCTAAGGTTCCTGCGCAAGTGGAAACTGAACCCAAAACTCTGTGATTACAAAGCGAGATTCTTAACCACACAGCCATGTCTGCGACGTCCTTGGTCATTGGTCGTCTCAGTCACGATGAACAATGGGACAAAAGAAAACAACTACAGCAATAGCGTTTCCGTCAATCAGACACTCTGCTAACTAATGACAGCCCCTCATCTTTCATGGAACAAACGAATATTAACGAAAACCAAAAATTGAATTAAAGAAAAATATGAAATAAATTTCGAAGACAAAAGGAAGAACACAAAATATCATGATAAAAACTATTTATAAAAATGTACTTTCATCGGCTGAGGAACGAAAAAATATAATGTAATTGTTTATAAAACGCTAAAATTCTATTCATTATTCCAACGGCAAAATTTTCGACAATAATAATAATAATAATAATAATAATAATAATAATAATAATAATAATTTATTGTGGGGGAGGAGCGACAGGCAATGGAGAGAAGCATAGGATAGTTTAGAATCAACAAAATTATATATATATATATATATATATACATGTGTATACGTGTGTGTTTACATATATGTATATATGAATATATGTCTACATATATACATACATAAATATACATATACATACTCATACATATGTTTCCGTGTGGGAGGTGCTTTGTGAAGCGATGTCTGTGTGTGTGTGTTTGTGTGTGTATGCTTTTGCGTGTGTATGTGTCGTCGTGTCTGTGTGTTTGCGTATGGATGTGAATGAGCGTGGGTGTTACATTAAATCCTTGTAATATACATACAAGGAAAAATCTTGTTGGTATGTAAACGTTAATGTCACGAGAGTGCCTGATATCTTGAACTTTAACTATTTACATGAATATGTGTAAAGCAATGTAATATAACATATATATATGTATATATGTGTATATAGAGACATTTATACATATATATATATATATATATATATATATATATATATATATATATATATATATATATA
>NC_068997.1:26417061-26417589 GCF_001194135.2 Octopus bimaculoides
TATATATATATATATATATATATATAGAGAGAGAGAGAGAGAGAGAGAGAGAGAGAGAGAGAGAGAGATGTGTGTGTGTGTGTGTGTTTGTGTGCGTGTGTGTGTCTGTGCTTGTGTGTGCCATGTCAATAAATTTTTAATTAAATTGAGGTTCTAGTGTGTGTGTGTGTGCATGCATGTTTGTATGTGTATGTATACGTGTGTAAAAAAGGAAGAGTAAAAGAGGTAAGGGTTGTGGGGTGGGGTGTCGAAAACGCACAGGTCGAAGGGTGCTAGCAGATCCTTAATGAACAAAGTCACATTCGTTTAATTAGTTTCATTTAACGGTTAGCACAACACACACACACGCACACACGCACACACAATACAGCACAACACACACACACGCACACACGCACACACAATACAGCACAGGCACACAACACAAACGCACACACACACACAACACAAACGCACACACACACACACAACCCAAACGCACACGCTCTCTCACTCTGCCTCTCTCTCCTTTTCTCTTACCTTTTGCCA
>NC_068997.1:26417668-26419104 GCF_001194135.2 Octopus bimaculoides
TCGAAACTGGGTTCTCATTCCTAAGGTATTTTTCGATGTTATTATTATTATTATTATCATTATTATTACTATTATTATTATTATTATTATTATTATTATTATTATCATTATCATTATCATTATTATTATTATTATTATTAGTATTATTATTATTATTATTATTATTATTGTTGTTGTTCAGGTCACTGAGCGCGGACTACTAACCCCAAGATTCCCATATCGATTCCTAGCAGTGACCTGAACAACAACAATAATAATAATAATAATAACATCGAAAAATAATTTAAGAATGAGAACCCTGGTTCGAAATTTCCTCCAAGACACCTGAAGAAGGCTGGAGGGTATATCAGCCGAAATGTTGTGTAAACAACAAACAAGATGAGGACAAATATCCGTCGAATGTAAATAATGTAAATAATGTAAATAATGTAAATAATGTAAATAGTGACCTGAACAATAATAATGATAATAATAACTGTGCTTTTGTATGTGCCAAGCTACACTTTTGTGTACGAGAAGACGGTAGTTCTATGCGTGACTAGCCTGTACTTTAATGTAACAAGGCTGTGTTTCTGAATGTGACATGTACGTTTGACCCAATCCATTTCACTCACAAAGCATGGCTCAACCTGATGTTATACAACATATTTGTGTAAGATGCCGTATTGTAGGACTGAACACACGATCTTGTGATTGCAAAGCGAACTTTGTAAACCATTACGACACGTTACAATTATGCTGTTTAAATAATCCTACTGGTGTTTAACATAATTATGAATAATTCGTCTTTCAAGACGTTTAAAGAATTAATAAGGATTTTCTAAAGCCATTAATTATATCCTTAAAAAGGCCGAGACGCACCTGGGAACCCTCTAGCAAAGCACCGTTTCAGAGCCACTGATGTAAATGATCCCTTCTTGGCTCGTTAATAAAGTGAGCGATCCGGTTTCCAGTCACAGCCGAAACCGCTTCACGTGAACGCACACAATGGCATAATATTCTTTCCATTTCTCATAGTAAATGAAAAAAAAAAGTGAGAAAATATTAACAACGACAACAACAACAACACTAATAATAATAATAATAATAATAATAATAATAATAATAATAATAATAATAATAATAATAATAATGTTTCATACTGAGATAAGGAATTATTTTGTAAGACGAGTAGCAAGAGCAGTGATGTGCAGAGGCGCGCATTTGAGTGCAATGGTGCGCGGTGATGTGTTACAGGTCACTGATATGGGTTCCATTAATCTAAATATGTCAGTAATAATTTAGGCAATGAATGAATGTCTCAACTTCATTGTGTTCCAGGATGAGAATTAGCAAATCTCACTTTGCAAAACGCTTGAGCAGGCACTACATGAATCACGTACATACACACACACATACATATTAGACATACATATATAAATATATATATATATATA
>NC_068997.1:26420675-26421536 GCF_001194135.2 Octopus bimaculoides
TATATATATATATATATATATTACTTAAAGATCGCAATACATGCATTAAAGCGTTACTAATAGTTACATATGTTGAGAAAACTCAAATATGTTCCTCAGGTGCAAACTACATATCACAACGATCTAAAGGAATTGAATTTAAAAATCGCTATGTCAACCACATAGCCTTCTTCCGACGTAGGGACAAAAGTAAAGCTACCAAGTTCTCTAGCTACGTATGGACTTTGAAAGATAACGAAACACCGCATATGATTAAATGAAAAGTAATTGAGAAATCCATACCTGGATCACAATAAATTTTGACTGTGTTTGGCTGAAAGAGCGCAGATCCTGTTCAAATCTAAGATCCCTAACTCTCTATTGAACTCCAGGTCAGAAATTTTCAGTGGTTGCCTGCATATGTATAAATATATTTTGAAGATTTGGAAAATTCTGCTTATTCCTGACTGACTGGATTTCTTTCCAGCCTTATTATCTAAGGTCTAAGGAGAATAGCTCTTTTACCTTTTTACTTTTTACTTTTTATTTTTGACATTTTAATTTCTGTTTTTCGCTTTCTGTTTGCTGTCTGCGCTGTCTATATACTGCCTTTTCAGTTTTTTCGCGTTTCTTCTATTATTCAATTTCTTTAGTTCGTTATGATATGTAGTTTGCGCCTGAAGAATATGTTTGAGTTTTCTCAACATATGAAACTATTAGTAGCGCTTTAATACATGTATTGTGACCTTTAAATAAATAATTTTTATTTCTCACCAGATGGAGTACTTTTTTTGTCGAATTTTCTATCACGAATCAGTACATTATATATATATGTATAATATATATACATGCGAATACATTTATAAATATACATGCATGCAA
>NC_068997.1:26422461-26423234 GCF_001194135.2 Octopus bimaculoides
GTGTGTGTATGTGCGTGTGTGTGTGTGTGTGTACACGCACACTCGTACACGAGCACACGCACATTAGTATAGTTTCTGAGACCCCATTTCGATAAATGATTGTTGAAATTTTGCCTCTTTTTTTTTTTTTCATTTTTTCCACTATCATTTTTGTTATAACTAATGATACAAAACATATGCCCCGTTCAATTTACAGGCTTTCATTTTGCATGGTAACACACAGAACCACTCCACCGTGTATAGTGCAGTGTATGTAAAGATCTATCAATCGATATATCTACATACGCATATATATAGATAGATACATACATACATACATACATACATACATACCTTTACGCACACAGACTTATATATATATATATATACTTGTGATTATATTTATATGTGTGTGCGCACTGTTTGCGTTTATGCAGGCGTATTTACATGAATACATGCATATATGTGAACACATTTTCGCATATATTTTTATGTATATGCGTGTATTCATGTATGCATGTGTTTATGTATATATGCATGCATATGTATGTATGTATGTATGTATACGGAAACTCGGAAACTTACCCTAAAGGTCTCAGATTATTGGGCGTGAAATTATTAAAACGTAAGTACACCAATAAATCTACCGAGGCTTGGCCTACCGGACGTAAATAGTTTCGGAAACCCCACAATTTTTTAATACATACATATACACATATATACACATACATATATAGATATATTCATACACACACACACACACACACACACACACATATATATATATGTATGTA
>NC_068997.1:26423244-26424044 GCF_001194135.2 Octopus bimaculoides
TGTGTGTGTGTGTGTGTGTGTGTGTATACATATATATATATACACATACACACTCACACACGCATTTGTACATACCTATATATCTATATATACATACATATATACAGTTTATTCCCTAGAAATGTATGCACGCATTGAGTGATCTTTTGAAGTCAGCGTTTGTTAAAATAAATTTCATTTTCAAAATTTAATAGGATTTACAGACAGAATTTAATTTTTTTATTAACGCCTGTTTTCAAACTAATAACTATTCTGGACCAGGCACTGATAATTCCACGAAGCAATAGAATCGTAGACATCAAGAAATATTTCTCCGGTGTTCGTGTGCAATCTCCAAAGACTGCCCTCAGTTCGTTGGCTGTTACTGGATTGGTATCGTAAACTTTATCTTTAAAGTATATGCACAAAAATGTCTATTAATGTGTGGTGCCTTGAACGCGGACCTCTTCGCCCAGTGGAGGCGCAATGGCCCAGTGGTTAGGGCAGTGGACTCGCGGTCATAGGATCGTGGTTTCGATTCCCAGACAGTTGTCGGCGCTGCGTCTAACACGATCCATTGTATGGTTGACAGTTGAATAAAACGTTGGTGTAACGGAGATATTGTACGTAAATGGGTACACTCCGAAAAGGGGTTGCAATGGGAGACGGCAACGGGGAATTGAACTTTATTAATAAAACTACAAAGACATCACAAAAAGTGTTACTCAGAGTTTTACGTTTCCGTTCGTCGGACAGCTTCAGTTGAGAATGGAACAAAAATAAGGATATTACTTTATTTTTGTTTTATTCTCCACCAAAAC
>NC_068997.1:26424842-26425476 GCF_001194135.2 Octopus bimaculoides
TCTCTCTCTCCCTCCCTCCCTCTCTCTCTCTCTCTCTCTCTCTCTCTCTCTCTCTCTTTCTCTCTCTCTTTCTCTCAAGATCTTAAAAACGTCGATATAAATAGATAGAGTTCAAATATATTGCTCAGGTAGCTTATCAGGATTAAGAAATATTTCTTGTTATTTTTTTCTCTGTTCAAGTTTATCCTATTTATAAACACTAGACGAATTAGGATTATTAGGATTATTAGAGGCTTAATAACAGTGCATAAAATAATATATACCCTAGTTGATATTTCGTTTGAAAATTCATATACGTTAACTCCCTATTGAGATATTAGCAGTTGTTTTTTTCTTTTTAATTATATATTATTATTATTATTATTATTATTATTATTATTATTATCATTATTATTATTATTATTATTATCATTATCATTATTATTATTATTATTATTATTATTATTATTATTATTATTATTAATTATATAATTCTATAGTCTCATGCCAGCCAACTAACGATGTTAACCGAACCGTTTCATACCAAAAATGGAGAGATAAATTTAGCAATCATCGGACTAAATTTCATATCGAATTTCTAACAAGACACCAAACACTCTTCATTATCAAATTTCGCCATATTGTTATATTCATA
>NC_068997.1:26425662-26427107 GCF_001194135.2 Octopus bimaculoides
ATACATATATATGTATACATATACATATATATACACATATACACATATAAGAATATACATACATATACAGCAATTGTATATTGTATATTTATTTTATAAACATATATGAGGCGTATTCCAGAAATTTTAAACTTTTCTAAGAGACGCAGTTGTATGTCCTAAATTATTGTAATTTTAATATATCAATACTAACCATTTAATAAGCTGACCTACCAGGTTAAAGGAGACGGCTGTAACAGCACTTTAAACACACCCTACTAAACACTGCTTGTCACAGCTGAATGATTTTGCAGAATGCATTCTGGACATTTGAAGTTCGTTATGCCATAAATTTTGTCTTAAACCGGTCAAAAACGCTACAGTAACTTGAAATACTTCAGACTGTCTCTGGATCAACTATCTAGCTGACACAAGTGATTCAAGCACGGTAGAGAAGAGATGAGAGATGTGAGAGGGAGAGGGACGTCAGAACATCAGAGTTAGTTGTAAAACTTCGCAATTTTCTAGATAAAGACCGTCGTGTGTCTATAAGGACAATAAGCATACAGTTTGAAGTTGGTGTGGGATGGCAACTATACACAAAATCATTCGTGAAGATCTGCAGATGCGCAAAATTTGTGCCAACTTTTTTCTTAAGGTGCTCAATGACAAGCATCCTGGTAACCAACTACTTGGCAGAGATGGGCATTAAAACTACCTACAGTACAGACTTTTCTCCTTGTGACTTTTAGCTGTTCCATAAGCTGAAAGAAAATCTACGGGGCAGTCGTATATATGTATATGAGTGTAAGTGTACTGTATTATATATCCATTAAGACACAACTTAAGATCGGTCTCGCATTGGGCATTGAACCGGATGTTAGATGACAACAGGATAAAGTAATACTGTGTGCTCGTCAGAGCTCATCCGGTTTAAAACCCAGTGCGAAAGCGATTTGTAAGCTCAGCCGTAATGGATACATAATACAGCATACTTTGATTGATACACCCACGCTATGAACAAATATACGAGAGCATGTATGTTTTCTGATTTATAGATTCTTTGACTGCAGACACGCACGCGCACATATGTGTATGTATGTGTGTGTGTATGTGCGTGTATGTATGTATGTATGTATGTATGCGTGTACACGATGAGCTTCTGCACAGTTTCCGACTAACAAATTTGCTCACAAGACATTGGTCAGCCCGGGGGTTGAACCAGAAACCACATGGTTGCAAAGCGAGCTACTTCACCACGCAGCCATTTTCTGTACCTAAAATGAATATTTACTTAATAATATCAGACTGACGGGTAAAATATTCAAATCATTGGTATTTTTTAAGGTACGGTGATCACATTAAATTGTGTTGGCGCCTAAATTTAGGATTAGGGGTACATGGTGGGTAACCAAAAAAAAAAATTAGGGTGAAGAGAAGAAATTTTAAATTGATTTAAACAAAAT
>NC_068997.1:26427335-26427678 GCF_001194135.2 Octopus bimaculoides
TATATATACATATATATGAATATATGTATACATATATAATTATATAAATATATGATATATATAGAGAGGGCGAGGTATACACACACACATATATATATATATATATATATATATATATACATGTATGTATGTATACACACACACACACAAACACACACACACAAACACACACACAGACAAACACAAACACACACACACAAACACACACACACACGCACATATATATACTCACATAGATAGATAGATAGATAGATAGATAGATAGATAGATAGATAGAACGCTCATGTAGTTACACACACACACACACACACACACACACACACACACACACACACACACACAC
>NC_068997.1:26427688-26428296 GCF_001194135.2 Octopus bimaculoides
ACACACACACACACACACACACACACACACACACACACACACACACACACACACACACACAGGCGCAACTATTCATTACTTTATAAACCCTAAGCATTGCGTCTCTCCAGCAGAGAATCACTTAGTTTGAAAAATGCAAGAAAGTGGAAACAAGAGGAATACCAAAAACAAAATATATAAATAAATAAATAAATAAAGTAAACCAGAACCGCAACAAAAAAAAAACACACCAGTGAAACAAAACAAAACAAAATAAAATGTATTCTTCCTGTATGAATGCCATAAATAACAAGATATACAACAATAACTACTGCTTCAGTAACAACAACAGCAATAGAAATATTAAAAAATAAGTCTTGAAAAACAACACAAAAAATAATAAGACAAAAATAAAAAGCGGGGTGAGATTTAGAAGGGGAGAAATTTTGCTTTGCTTGTTTAGAGATTTTGTGTGGGGGGGAGGTATGTGTGTATGTGTGAGTGTGTATGTGTGTGCAGCTATATATATACTTGCGTGTGTGTATGCATACATGTACATACACACACACAGATATACATACAATATGCATTATGTATGCGTGTGTATATATATATATATATATATATAT
>NC_068997.1:26429494-26429987 GCF_001194135.2 Octopus bimaculoides
ATATATATATGCATATATATGGAGAAAGTGTGTGTGTGTGTGTGAGAGAGAGAGAAAGAAGATAGATTTATAAATATTTTCTGCATATATATATTCCGTTTTCTATATATAAACAAATACATTAATGAATATGTATGTATAAATGTATAAACACGTGTGTGTATATAGACCCAACGATTCGTATATCTTCATATATATGTGTGCGTGTATCTGTGTGTAAATGTAAGAATGTATGTATGCATGCATGATTATATGTAGGCGTGCGTGTGTGTATGTGAGTGTGTGTGTTTGTGTGTATTCATGTATTGATATATTTGTGCATGTAAGTGTGTGTATGCTTCTGGAAGATATTAATCAATTTTCCATGGGGTTTTTAGAGCTACTGGGTTCCAAGTCTCTCTCTATCTATCTATCTCTCTATTTCTCTCTCTCTCTCTCTCTCTCTCCCTCTCTCTCTCTCTCTCTGTATATATATATATATATATATATATAT
>NC_068997.1:26432663-26433264 GCF_001194135.2 Octopus bimaculoides
TCTCTCTCTCTCTCTCTCTCTCTCTCTCTCTCTCTCTCTCTCTCTCTCTCTCTCTATCTATCTATCTTTTCTTTCCTCTCCCATCCTCCCTCTTACTCTTCTAATTCTCTCTTTCTCTCTCTCATTTCCTAATCGCTCCACCACACCTCCTCTCTCCTACCACCTGACCGGTGTCCATTCAAAGCTCGTCTTTTTTTTCAGCCTACTCCTGACCAAACCAGACACATTTTTGTTCTGTCCATCAAGGACATTTTCCATTTCTTCGCACTACCTCACTACGTCTGAAATGATAGCCGAAAAGGCTTTTTTTCTGTTTGTATTGTATTGTTTTAGTACTACATAAGTATAATTATTCCTTTTACTCGTTGTACAGCCATAGGGCATTCCTGTTGTATATATAACCATTGTTGTTATTTCTTATTGTACACGCAATGTTATTTTGTCCTGTACTCGCGCACATTCATCAGACTTTTCCTGTAGCACTATGCTCTGGCGCTCCCGTTAATAACAGCGGTCTTGATTTTAAATAGCACGAAACCACTATGACGTCTTGGAAACCATCAGATGAGAAAATCAGGTGCGTATATATATATATATATAT
>NC_068997.1:26434222-26435352 GCF_001194135.2 Octopus bimaculoides
AGTATACATACATATGTATATATATATATATGTATATATATGTGCATGCGTGAGAAGGAGTATACATACATATGTATATATATATATATGTATATTTGCTCTACACTTAGCTCATATAGAGCTTTCTCTGGATTTCTGGGTTTCTTGAGCTTTGATTGAAGTTTCCTACACACACACATATGTATATGTATATACATACATATGTATACACACAAGCAAAAGTAACAGGTGAGGAAATCCTTTTAAATGGTAAAACTTTGAAGGTTTTATTTTGTTTTTTTCTGTTAGATGCGTGTGTGTGTGTGTGTGTGAGTATGTATGTATGTATGTGTATGCTTGTTTGCTTTAATATTGTTCGTTTGTTTGGGGTGGGGTTGAGTTTTGTTTTTTTTTTTCATTTCTTGCGATTCTTTTAATCTTGTAACTTAAGTAAATAATCTGTAAAATTGATGAAGGGGGGGAAATTCGGAAAAAAAGAAATGAAAGAAAATATTAGATCAGATTTGTGTTCATGGAAAATCTGACATTTAAATAAAGCTCTTAGCATAGAAATAGAACTTGTCGAAGTTTCATGCTTTGCTAGGCACACTTAAATTCTGAAAACCCTTTGATGTGATAACAGAACCTACTTAACAAAGTTGGTGCGAAAATGGACTAGGCGAAACTTGGTTAGCCTGATAGAATGGCTGGCTTGACGAAGATTCCTGGATTGAACTAAGAAGTGTTGTCTAAACTTAGCTGGTTTGACCAGGCTAGGCTGCGCTGAGCTGATGTTAGTAGGCTGGGCTGAGTTCGAGCGGGCCGAGCAAGACTCATACATTTATATACATAATGACGGCATTTTCAACCAATACATATATGCACATATATGTAAGTATGCATGTATATATATGTACGTATATATCTTTAATGTGTATAACCAAATGTTTCTTCAATATATTTTTATATTTTTTTATACGAATATATTTACATTATTACTGAGTACGCAGCTGAAACGCTTCAAAGACAAATAAATTTGTTTCTTATGCTTTCTTTGCGAAATATCCAAATATATATATATAAATGTGTGCGCGTGTGTGTCTAAGACTATACATACATATGTACATGTATATATATATATATATATATAT
>NC_068997.1:26435773-26436619 GCF_001194135.2 Octopus bimaculoides
AGCAACCACTGAACGGACACCGCCCTTCCGTCTTTCGGCACCCCACACACCCACTCCCACGACCATCACCACCAACACCACCAATTCCACCAACACCACCAACACTACACCTACTACTACAAATACACACACACGCACACCTTTCTGTGACAATACTTCAATAAGCTACCTACTCGTGTACCCTTTAGCCGCCATCTTCTTTAGTAACCCTTATGCTCTTGTCTTAATTGTGCTTCCTCCTATAATCCGGAAGGAGCTTTTAGATCTAAAGCAGTTTCACTCCTACTTAAGTAGTTTGAATATAGAAACGCGAATCGGATTTCGCGATTCTTGAGGTGTATATAATAGTATTTGAGTGAGAAAACGGGTGGACATAATTTAAATACATACATACATACATACATACATACATACATACATACATACATACATACATACATAAATAATTGGAGTCCTG
This sequence comes from Octopus bimaculoides, assembly GCF_001194135.2. Taxonomy (NCBI): domain Eukaryota; kingdom Metazoa; phylum Mollusca; class Cephalopoda; order Octopoda; family Octopodidae; genus Octopus; species Octopus bimaculoides. The sequence goes on from NC_068997.1 coordinate 26,436,231, forward strand.
GGACATGTAACACACTGCCTAAATACCAATCTTGAGAAAATAGGCTTCTCAAAACCAGAAAGGAGAAAGCTAATTCGAAGACTACAGATCCAATCCATCACAAGAACTGTAAAAATCTGTAAAACTTTCAGGAAGTTTATCATTTAAATACATGTGAGCACTTCTAGATATGCAACTATATGCACGGGAATGCATTCATACAACATACAAATTTGTACAGACATAAATAACATAATACATACATACATACATACATACATACATACATACGTACAAAAATACATGCATATATGCATACAAACAAACAAACAAATGACATGGAATAAGTAACACACACACGCATATATATATATATATATACGTCGTGTATGTACGTATGATGTATGTAT
>NC_068997.1:26437105-26438990 GCF_001194135.2 Octopus bimaculoides
AATTGGCAGTTATTTTATCGATCCCGGCGTGCTAACGATTCTGCCATCTCGCCGCCTTAAACTGCAATATATTATGTTGATTCCAAATTTTGGATCAAGGCCATCAATTTCGGGGAAGCGGGTAAAGTCGATTATTTCGACCCCAGTACTCAAATGGTAGTTATTTTATCGATCCCAAAAGGATGAAAGTCAAATGCGACAAACGCGGAATTTGAACTCAGAACGTAGAGACGGACGAAACGCCTGCCTTAATACCGGTTTCTAGTTTAGCAACAAGGCTAGTAATTTGTAGTGGAGAGGGTTTCCTCGATTACATCGGCTTCGGTGCTTGACTGGTTCTTTATTTTAATGAACCTCTGAAAGGATGAAAGACAAAGTCGACCTCAACATGATTTGAACTCAGAACGTACAGAACCGCCATTGAATATTCTAATGTTTCAGTCAATCCGCCAATTTAGTTTATTACCTTAAAACTAGGGTGTTACCCGTCATGTGGCAGACAATTTTTGAAATATTTTTTTTTGCCACTATGAGTAATATCATGTCATATGAAATACATGTAATAACTGTGATTTACTATTTATCAAATTTCTTGGGGCTTATACAAAATGATGAAATTAATACTAATTTTGAAACGAAAAATATTTATTACTTTAAAATTAAATTAAATATTCCAAATTTTTCATATATTTGCAACATATATTTGCAACATACATATACACGTTTACATATATATGCACACATAGATACACACACACACACACACACACACGCGCACACACACATGTAGATAGATAGATAGATAGATAGATAGATAGATAGATAGATAGATAGATAGATAGATAGATAGATAGATAGACAGACAGATAGATAGACAGACAGACATATACGTATATATATCTACACATATATATAAGTGTATGTATACACAAAATATGTACAAATATAAATATATATATACATACATGCATATATATATATATACATATATATACACAAATATATATATACATATATATACATAAATGTATAATAATATAAATAATATATATGCATATATAAGCTTATATATATATGCATATATATATACATATATATATATATGTATGTATGTAATATATATATATATATATATATATATTACATACATATAAATGGATGCAGGTCGTTACCAACAGTAAACAACATGAAATACGAAAACGAAGGATCTAAATACGCAAATAACGAGAGAAAAAATGGAAAACATGATAAGTAATGCAAATTCTGGAAACGACAGATAAAAAATGTATCGATCAACTTTGCCTTCCTTCTCTTCAGGATCGATAAAATAAAGAAGCAGAGATCAATTTAATCGACTAAAAATACGCTTCAATTTTCTGCATTGTGTTTATTAAAAAATAATGACGAACTTGCAGAATCTTAAGCGCATCGCACAAAATGCTGAGCCACATTTGTTCTGGTTCTTAATATTCAGAAGTCAAATACCGCCAAAGTCATCTTTGCTTTGCATTCTTTCGAGATCGATAAAACAATGTACCAGTCATGTACTGGGGTCGATGTAATCAACTTGCTCCCTTCCTTCGAAATTGCGTACCTCGTACCAAAGTTAGGAATAGTTATGATAAAGAAAATATTTTTATTGACCATGTTGTTGTTATTGTGGTTGTAACCATTTCTTATCGTTGCTTCTATCTTTCGTTTATTTCAGCAAATTTGCCAAATTCTCCACTATGGACGATTGCAATCACATTTTTACGAAATGAAATCATTCATACGGTCGAAATTCAAGCTTAAATCTTCGTCATTTCCTCACTCGCTTTCTATCCTTCACTCTTTTCCCTACGCTCTCTCTCTCTCTCTCTCTCTCTCTCTCTCTCTCTCTCTC
>NC_068997.1:26439170-26440542 GCF_001194135.2 Octopus bimaculoides
GGTGGTGGTGGTGGTACTGGTGGTGGTGGTGGCAGTGGAGAAAGGGAGGAGGAAAGAAAGTTTGGATAAAACGAAGTGGAGAAACGGGTCTGCGAGATAGCGAAAGGAACGATAAAGAAGAATTTAGAGAGAAGATGGAGAGATAGTAGTAGGAGGAGGAGGCTGTGGAACAGCAGCAGTAGTAGTAGGAGTAGTAGTAGTAGCAGCAGCAGCAGCAGAGCATGTTGACGACCGAATGAAGACGCGTAGCCAAGTGGCTAAGGTAGTTTAATTCATGATCCTAAGGATACGGATTCAATCCCTTGGCCGACACTATAGTAGAAGACACTTGCCCAAGATGCCCCACAGTGGGTCTGAACGCAGAACCATGTGGTTGAGAAGCAACTTATTATAGGTACATGCGTGATTGTGAGCCACGCCTGTACCTATAATAGGATTTTTAAAACATCGAGTGTCTAGGAGGGTACGTCTGTGTAAAACAGGAACTAAAGTGGTCCATTGGTAAAAAAAAATAGTTGAGAGACATTGCTTTAAATTAACAATGCCCAAAATGCTCAAAAATTGCAATAATTCACTTTTCAGCTATGGCTTTTACTAAAAATAATTTCTTGTTGTGTGTCCTTAATTATTCTTCCAACATAGGGTTAACAGGATATTTACAAAGAGAATAAGGTAGAAGTCGACTTTGCTGTTAATGCTTTCGGGATCGATGAAATAAGAAGTCCAATACAGGGATCGAAGCAATCGATTAGCTCCTCCCCTTGTGCCTATCGCAGAAAAAAATATTTACAAAAAAATGTATTTTATAAAAAAAAATGTGCCCCAGGTGAGGATCGAACTCACGACCTTCAGATACCTCTGCTTTGTTACTTGATTATGAGACTGACGCGCTGCCTACTGCGCTACCGAGGCCACTGATTAAGACCGTTCTATTTTGTGATAATAGTCTTAATACAGTGTTAGTGTGTATATATTTATAGGTGCGTGTGATTATGTGGGTGATTAACATGCATGACTCGGTGGGTGTATGTGTGTGTACCTATGGATCAGTTTGGTTTTCATTTGGATGTACGTGTGCTTGCGTTGCATGTGTGTACGAGTGTGTGTGTGTGCGTGCGTGCGTGCATGTGAGTTTGTACGTTTCTTTTATTTGTTTATACGTTTATCTGCTCATCTCACACATATAGTAGTAGTAGTGTATATATATATATATATATATATGGTGCTCCAACATGACCGCAGTCGCATGGCAGAAACGAGTAAAAGAGTAAAAGAGTAAATATATATATGTGTATATATATATATATATATATATGGTGCTCCAACATGACCGCAGTCGCATGGCAGAAACGAGTAAAAGAGTAAAAGAGTA
>NC_068997.1:26442162-26443560 GCF_001194135.2 Octopus bimaculoides
GTGTGTGTGCGTGTGTGTGAGCGTGTGTGCTTGTGTGTGTGTGTGCGTGTGTGTGTGTGTTTGTGTCCACGTTTGTCTTCCCACCACCGCTTGACATCCGGTGTTGCTGTGTTTACGTCTCCGTAACTTAGCGGTTCGGCCGAAAGAAAAACGATAGAATAAGTAGCAGGTTTTTAAAAAATAAGTACTGAGGACGATTCATTCGGCTAAATTCTTCAAGGCGTTGCCCCAGCATGGCCGCAGTCTGATGACAGAAACAAGTAAAAAAAAAATGAAAAGATAAAGTCGGAATTTGGAGCAAGAATATTCCGAAACTCACCAAAAGAGAAATCGTTAAAAAAATTCATTTGCAAAATCACAATCTAAACACTCGAAAACGTATCTTTTAAAAATGTTATTTAAAATTACGCATTTTTCAGTAAGATATGAGGAAACAAATTGGTCAGTGTGGGTGGGCACCACAGGAGAGACATACCCTTACTACATGTTCCCTGGACCTGATAGAAGGAATTGAAATATAAGATATATTGGCAGAGGAATTGGTAATGGTGAGGAACTAAAATGAGATTTGTAATGATACGGTGAAAATGATATGATTCTAAACAGGATATCGAAACCGTGTAAAACAGGTACTACTCATTTTTGCCAGCTGAGGTGATTAGAGCAGAGTGAAATAAAGTGTCTTCTTGAAGGACACAACGCGCCGCCGGCAATCGAACTCACGACCTTACGATTGTGAGCCGAATACCCTAACCTCTAAGTCACACACATTCACAATACTAGTAATAAACACAAATATTAACAAGACCATAACATTTTGAGCGGTGGAGAGTGGAGAGAATGATGAAATTAAATATTAATCAATTGTTCGGTGAAGTTCGAACGCACGTTATGGGACGTAACTAAAGCATAAGAATTTGTTTTTCACCGTTCCACTATTTTGGCTATTTCTGCGTGTTGTATTGGACACCAAACTGTCTTTGGATGGTTCTTGTAGTGTAAAGGTTTTTCTATGAGAGCACGTTGCTAAACCCTTCTCTCAACCCTTGTCTCTTTCTAAGGAAGAAGAATGGATGTGGGGTGAGTGTCGCCACTCTACCTTCAGCCATCACGATCCCCATGCCGAAAGAATTAGATGGAGGAGGAAGAGACAGAGGAGGAGGAACAGAAGGCAAGAAGAAATTGAACTATACATGCATACATACATACATACATACATACATACATACATACATACATACATACATACATGCATGCATACGTACGTACGTACATACGGACATATATTCATTCATACGAACGCAATAATAGAAATTTCGTTTAGGCGATTTCTTTTCACTATTCCAAGCAGAAAAGCTGAAAAAAAAATAAATAAAGAGCCAGCCAAAAGCAGCTCAT
>NC_068997.1:26444106-26451811 GCF_001194135.2 Octopus bimaculoides
ATATATATATATATAAATTATGTGTTTGTGTGTCTTTGCGTGTATGCATGCATTCATGTGTGTATGTGCTTGTGTGTGTATGTGTGTGTGTGTGCTCACACAGTGACATGTCAGTGTAAAAGTTCAGACACGCATGAAGACACGTATATATAAATATATATGTGTGTGTGTGTGTGTGTGTGTGTGTGTGTGTGTATGTATGCGTTTGTATATATTTACACACGCACTCACACACATACATGGACCTATACATATATATAGAAATGCATGCATACATTTATACACATATATATACAAACATACAAATAAATATACATAAGTATATACAAATACACACACAATATATGTATAATATTTGTGTGTGCGTGTGTGTGCGTGCGTGTGTGTGTGTGTAGGTGTGTGTGTGTGTGTATGTATGTTTGCATATATGTGTATATGTATGTAGGAATGAATGTCTATGCGTGTTTGCATGTTTGTATGCTTGTATAAATGAACATATGCGTGAACTTCTATGCGTGAGCTTGTATGCGTGTATATATATATATATGTATGGATACATGAATGTACGTTTGTGTGTGTGTGTGCGCGCGCGCGCGTGTATGCCTGTGCGTGTGTGAACAATGGTGAGTGAGAAAGGAGAGTAAGTAGCGGGGGAGAGCAATCAGTTTCACAGTTTACTGAAGAAATTAAGACTGAATAGACATTTAGATGGGACCTGTTCGAATGTAATGAACGAAGGATTTATGGAGAATGGCGTACTGACAGCAGCAGCAGCAGCAGCAGCAGTAGCAGCAGTAGTAGTAGTAGTAGTTGCTATTGTTGTAGTACAGTAGTAGTAGCAATGGGGAGGATGGTAGTAGTATTGGGTGTTGTCGCTGTGGTGGTGGTGGTGGTGGTGGTGGTGGTGGTAGTCTTGTTACTGTTGTTGTCGTTGTTTTTGCTGTTGCTGTTGTTGCTGTTGTTGTTGTTAATGGTGGTGATGGTGGTGGTGGCAGTAGTGGTGGTAGTGGTGGTGGTGGTGATGGTGGTGGTGGCAGTAGTGGTGGTAGTGGTGGTGGTGGTGATGGTGGTGGTTGTAGAAGTATTTATAATCTCAGTGCCTGTGGTAGTGGTGATCGTCGCAGTAGTAGTAGTAGTAGCAGTAGTAGTAGTAGTAGTAGTAGTAGTAGTAGTAGTAGTAGTAGTAGTAGTAGTAGTAACGATGGTGGTGATGGTGATGGTGGTGGTGTTATTAATAATCTCGTAGGTTGCGGTAGTGGTAGAGGTGGTGATGCATTGACTTTAGGTCGATTCTAAATTTCTTAGTAATTAAATATGATTTTCAATAGAACTCCTATACATTTATAAATTTAAACTTTCTAGAAGCAAATAGCCCAAAATTATAAAAATAGTGCTGTACAGTTCAGGGAAGTCGCATAATCTACCGGTCGCTCTAGTATAGCAACGCTACCATAGATCTGAAAAGGACATCGCTTGTTTCCTGTATTATTTCAGTCCAGTTGGGTACTAGAATGAATGTATTTTATTTGTGCTCTGATTTGGCGCTTTAATTTGATCGAGTGAACGAGTGAACGAAAGAAACATGGTTGGTAGTACGACTTGCTAGAAACGGCAACCAAATGCCCTTCCAATCACTTAAAAGAGAGAAACGTCCTCAATTTCCTGCACGAAAAAAAAGACGGGTGAATCACAACCGAAATGCTTTTGGTCATAGTTGTACCCAATTAGAGATGACCTGGGTCGAAACAACAACAACACCAAAGTTTCCTCACCTACTGCCCCATCCCCAACCACACTTACCCACTCCTTCATATTCATATCCCCCCCTCCTGGTCGCTTCTCTTCCTCCTTCATCCGCACTCCTACTCCCTCATCCTCTCCACCTCCCACTTTTTCGTTTTTCACCTTTTTTTTCGTTTCCCTCCCAATCACTCACCCCACCCCACCCCCCACCGTCTTCTCTTCTTCACTCTGTCCTGCCATTCTACCCCCTCACCTCTCCCCACTTCCTCATCTCTCTCACTCCTCCCCTTCACTCCTTCCTCTTCCTCTACTCTCCCATTCCTCACACTCATACCGCTTCTTCTACACTCCCACTCCTTCATCTTGACACCTCTTCCTCTTCCTCTACTACCCCACTCCCTCCTCACATTTCTCCCCTCTTCTACAATCCCTCACTTCCTCTACTCTCACACTCCTATCTCCTTACACTCCCTCTCCCTCTACTCTCCCACTCCTCCCCGACACCCCTTCCTCGTCCTCTACTCTCCTACTCCCTCCACCTCCTCCTCACACTTAAACACTCTTGCTCCATCCTAATACCACTTCCTCTTCATCTCCCACTCTTACCTTCTACACTTCGCCATCTTCATCTACACTCCCACTCCTCTCCCACGCTACTCCCTCCTCCTCCTTCTCCTCTACTCTCCCACTCCATCCCACCACTTCCTCTTCCTTGACTCTTCTACTCCCTCCCTTCCTTCTCCTCTTCCTCCTCCTCACACTTTTACACTCCTACTCCATCCTAATACCTTTTCCTCTTCATCTCCCACTTCTACTTTCTGACACTTCGCCTTCTTCATCTACTCTCCCCATACCTCTCCCACGCTACTCCCTCCTCCTATTCCTCCTCCTCTACTCTCCCACTCCTACCACACATCACTGCCTCCCTCTTCCTCTACCTTCACTCCCTCCCCACCTCACCCCATTACCGCAACATGTCACTTATCACAGCTTATCTATGATTGTACAAGTGTTCCAAATTTCAACACCAATAGCAACAACAACAACAACACACATAAAAAACAACATAAGCAACAATAGCAGCAACATCAACCGCATTATCAACGACAGCAACAATAAATAGCAGCAAGAACGACCACAACAACAATAGCAACATCAACAATATCTGTAATAGCCCCCCCCCCATGACGTCATAATCTACTCCAAAACAGTTTTGCACAACTATTTCATCGCATGACGCCGATGATGATGATGAGGAGGACGAGGAGGAGGAAGAGGAGGGCGATGTTGATGATGATGATGGAGACGACGACGATGACGACGACGATGATGGCGATGTTGATGATGATGGTGTAAAGAAGAAGAAGAAGAAGAAGAACAACAACAACAACAACAACAAAAGAAAGAAAGAAAGAAAGAAAGAAGAAAAGATAGCTGCTGTGGTAGTGGTGGTGGGAGTGATGATGATGATAGAGGGATCACCGTCGGTTTTGACAAAGAAGAGACAGTTGTTCAATCAACAGAATATTCTTTTCCGAAATTAACGTGCAACACTTGGACATGCATATATGGGTACAGGATATCACAAAATACCTTAAACAATGAGAAACGAAAACATAAAGACGAAGACAGAAAACAAACTTTTTTACGAAAACGAAAAAAACGAAGAGGGAAACGAGAAAGAATATTACCCTTCTTCAGTTGTACCTATTCCATCTACTTCGCGTTTCGAAGGCAAGGACAATATGCGACTTCGTTGGAACAGTCCTTCCCGCAAAGCAAATTAATTCAATTTGGAATTTTTTGCGGAGGGTAAAAGTGTAAACAAGAACAGGACAGTGAGAACAAGACAGTAAAAGACAGTAAAAACAAGACAGAACACTGAAAACAAACGGTAAGGGCTGTTAGGCCAAGACGATAGAAAAATTATTATTTTGAACGCGAAGTTAGATGTGAATGAGAGACAAAAAAATTCACGTCTTCTCTATAGGAAGGCAGGAAGTAGAAAGAAAGAATCCCTTTCGTCACGTGTCAGGCTTTGGTTGTCCTCAAGCTATAGTAGAAGTCATTTACTCAAGGTTCCACGCAGTGTGACTGAACCTGGAGCTATGTAGTTGTAAAGCAAACTTTTCTCCACACAGCCTCGTCTATTTGCACATGTATATATAGGGTTCTTGTCAGAGGATATGGTGGTGGAGAAAATATCATAACGAGGATATAAATACATATACATACAAACATACACACATACATATATCGCAGCTGTGTGGGAAGAAGCTTGATTCTCAACCACAAGGTTCCAGGTTCAGTCCCATTGCGTGTCACCTTGCGCAAGTGTCTTCTACTATAGCTTCGGAACGACCACGTTTATGTGTTTATGTGTTTGTGTTTATCCCCCATCATCACTTGACAACCGATGGTGGTGTGTTTTGTCACTGCAACCTAGCAGATCGGCAAAAGAGACTGATAGAATAAGTACTACACTTAGAAAAACCCTTTAAGGTGGTGCCCCTGCATGGCCGCAATCAAATGAAAGAAAACAAATAAAAATAATAAAAAAGAAGAATATATACATACCTATGTGTGTATATGCATGTGTGTGTATATATATATATTTATATACGTATATACACTCACTCCTACCCCCTCACACATACACATATACACACATGTAATTCCTTGATGGTGTATTCGTCTATTAGATTAAATCAAATTAGATTTCATTCCATTTCATCTAATTTGATATCGTTTCATATTATTTCCATTCTTTCATTGATATCCCTATTTGTCACTATATTCTCATTACTGTTATCATTTTACGTTATATCAGATGTAAATAACTGTATTTTTTCCTTCTATTTTCACCGTTACATAGAGATGGACAATCTCTACGAAAAAGGAAAAAAGAAAAATCTGTCGTCTGCCGTGCATGATGCAGAAAGCAAACGAGAGCGGCATTGGATGATGGCAGCCATTTTGGAGTGGGGTTTTTCGTCTTTTGTTGTGTTGGTTGTTGTGTTTTGTTTTTGTTCCTGTTAGAAATAAATATGTCGTCCCGTCGTGTGTCTTGTCTGATCGAGACGTTTGGTTGTGATAGCGACAAGCTTGTTGGAACACAATCAAATTGGATGTTAGTGTCAGTCTTAACTTTCTTGGCCACATGTCAAACGGACCGAGAAAAGAGAGAAAGAGAGAAAGAAAGAGAGAGAGATATATAACGAGAGAGACAGACAGACAGACAGAAACAGTGACAGACAGAGATAAACAGAGACAGACAGAGATAGAAACAGGAAGGGTTGGGTGGAGAGGTGAAAATTTAAGTGGGTTGTGTTGTGTTAAGCCTGTGTGTGAATGTATACATGTATGTGTGTGTGTATGACTCGTGGTGGTGGTGGTGGTGGTGGTGGTGGTGGTTTGGTGGGGTGGTAGGAGGATGAGAAGAATAGAAAGAAAAAAGAAAAACGAAAAGGAAAGAATGAAAATAAGAGAATTAATTAAAGTACAGTAAAGCATAAAGAAAGAAGAATAAAAGGAAGGAAAAGAGAAGGAAGAAAGAGAGACAGAGAGAGAGACAGAGAGAGAGACAGACAGAGAGAGAGAGAGAGACAGAGAGAGAGAGATAGAAAAGTTGGGAGAAGAATACTGATACGGAAAAAAGAAAAGAAAGAAGGAAGGAAAGAAGATAAGAAAAGAAATGACAAGAAAGATGAAAAAATGAATAAAAGAAGACAACCAAAATAGAATGAAAGAGAAAAACGAAAGAAGGAAAGAAAGAAGTTCATGTTTATCTTCTTCCCCACCTCTCTCTCACTCTCACTCGCGCGCACACACACACACACATACTCACACACTCTCTCTCTCTCTCTCGCGCACACACACATTCTCTCTCCTTCTCTCTCTTTCTCTCTCTCCCTCCATACGCTATCTCTATCATATCTATGTATCGCATTGCTCCTTCTGTCTTTAAGTATCCGATTTCTCTCCTCTTCTCCCTCTCCCCTTCCCCATTTTCCTAATCTCTCTTTCTCTCTCTTTGTCTCTCAGTCTCTCTCCCTCTCTCCCTCCCTCTCTCTCTCTCTCACTCTTTCTCTCTCATAAATCTCAGTGTAATTCTACCAACGTTTACCAAAACTATAAAAGCTATTAAAGCAGACGACAGATATTTATGTAATGGAGTGGGTGTGGCTTGAACACGTAACGGAAGTGGAAGTGGGTGTGGTTGAAATAAAAATAATAGTGCGACAGAGAATGTATGGAACTGGAAGAAAAGCATAAGTAAATAAATAGTTGAATGGTCAATGGGACGTATAGTGATGTGTCTCAGAAGAGAGAGTCAGAGAGAGAGGGGGAGAGAGAGAGAGGGAAAGAGTGTGAGAGAGAGAGAGAAGAGAGAGAAGAGAGAGAGAGGGGAGAGAGAGAGGGAGAGAGTGAGAGAGAGAGAGAGAGAGAGCGACAGACAGAACAGACAGACAGTGGAGTAGTAGTAGTAGTAGTAGTAGTAGTAGTAGTAGTAGTAGTAGTAGTAGTAGTTATGGTGTAGGTGTGTGGTTCATGATTCAAGGGGAGATGTTAGCCAATAAAAAGAAAACTCTACGTGGCTGATATCACGTATTACACTAAAAATACATTGAATGCGTAAGAATACGGGATAGTGGTGTGTTTATGTCCCCGTAACTTAGCGGTTCGGCAAAAGAGACCGATAGAATAAATACTAGGCTTACAAAGAATAAGTCCTGGGGTTGATTTGATTCGACTAAAGGCGGTGCTCCAGCATGGCCACAGTCAAATGACTGAAACAAGTAAAAGAGTAAAAGAGTAAGGCTTAAAATCTTCATAAGAGGGTTGGTTTGTGAAATGCCATGTTTTCTTTCAGCGGAAAGTAAAAGAAGTGAAACAAGTAAAAGAAGAAAAAATATGTGTAGGAGAAGCATGATGATCATATTTCAAAAGCTTTTGATTATTTAACCCCACTTAAATATAGATGTTCTGTTAGAACAAACTATACTGCACTAGATGCCATGAGAGACATTCTCATACTGGCTTTGTGCGCAATATACACTGTAGCGATATAAACATGAGTGCATTTTGCACCAAGAGCCAATATGAGAGTGTCACTCATGACATCTACCGCAGTATAGTTTGTTCTAACAGAACATCCACATTTAAGTGAGGATAAATATCGCCTTCAGAGTCTGGCACACGGTCATCAAGTCCGGTGCGCAGAGAGTAAGACAATTACATAGACACCAGTGCCCGACTGGTACTTATTTTATCGTCTCCGAAAGGATGAAAAGGAAAACTCAACCTCTGGTTATTAATACAAATAATTATACCCTCTTAAACGGTACGCAAGGGAACAATTTGAGGCAATTTCTTCTAACATATTCATCAAAACGACGTGTGTGTGAGTAATTGAAAAAAAAAAATCGTGCCCCAGGTGAGGATCGAACTCACGACCTTCAGATTCCTCTAACATTTTGCTTGATTATGAGACTGACGCGCTGCCTACTGCGCTACCGAGGCTACCGAGCAGGCCGTTCTACTTTTGTGATAATACTTTAGCTATCGAAAGCAGCGAGGTGGCGGAAACGTTAGCACGCCGGGCGAAATGTTTAGCAGTATTATCGTCTGTATTACGTCCTGAGTTCAAATTCCGCCGAGGGCGTCTTTGCCTTTCATCCTTTCGGCGTAGATAAATTAAGTACCAGCTGCGTACTGAAGTTGATCTAATCGACTGGTCCCCTCCCCCCAAAATTTCGGGCCTTGTGCTTAGAGTAAAAAAGAATAGTTTAGCTACGGGTTGGTATTTGTGGATCTGAGTATGTGTGCACGCGTGTGTCGCTGGCTGACGTCTCGTTTCTGCGTGTGTGTGTGTGTGTGTGTGTGTGTGTGTGTGTGTGTGTGTGTGCGTTGACCTACCCATGTACCTAAATTGAATTGACATAGTAGTAGTAGTAGTAGT
>NC_068997.1:26451821-26453789 GCF_001194135.2 Octopus bimaculoides
GTGTGCGTTGACCTACCCATGTACCTAAATTGAATTGACATAGTAGTAGTAGTAGTAGTAGTAGTAGTAGTAGTAGTAGTAGTAGTAGTAGTAGTGGTAGTAGTACAAATTACTCGACAGTTTGAGAAGTAAAGTCACCATCGTCCTCGTTGCCGTTACTGCTGACGGCTCAACGGAGGATGACGGAGAAGGACGGAACTGGCGATTAACAACGAAACACACCAAAAGAAAATGTCTGAACTTCATTGAACTTTCGGCTGATGCAATAACATTCAGTCACTAAAAGGTTATACCAACCTGTACTTCAGCTACCACCCTAACCACCACGACTACTACTACTACTACTACGACGACGACGACGACGACGACGACGGCGACTACAACCATTACCACTGCCATCCCTGCTACTACTACTAGTACTACAAGCATCACCACCAACACCATCCCTAATACTACAATCACCTCTCGAACCTATCACAACCACTTGGTTAATCGATTAGTCTGTCAAAGCCCTTCTGTCACAGGCTGTGACCTTTTCAATGACCTACCAATGTGCTTTTTAAGTAACCCTTTCTCCTCAATACGTATTACATTTTCACTGTTCCACTCATTTATTTGTAATAAACCCGAAGTGAAACACAACCAGTGTGCGTGTTTTTATTGGCGGCATGATTCTCCCAAAAGACATGAAAATCAACCTCAACGCTTGATTTCACGTCAAGAAACTTGCAAAACAAACACAAAACACAGAGAATTAATGTTGTTTTCATGAGAGTCATGTCTGACTCATAACCAGAAATGACTCTTACGAAAGTAGCAATAATTCTTAAGGTCCCTCAATTTCTCTCAACCGATCAATAGGCCGATTGAGTAAACCTATCAACAATGAACTTATCATGACTACTGGAAACAACTGTTGATCAAATTTACTACAATAAAGAAATATTCAATGACCATTAATTATAATTAATGGTCATTACATATTTATGTAATTATGCTTTGTCTTGTATATCACTCTATAAGACGCAACTCAACCATTTAGATCGTTCGATGTGATCCATTAAAACCCGTGAAGAGGGGCCTCCAAAATAGTCGCTGTCCAATACATAGAATCCGAAAAAGAACAAAGGGAAAAAAGGGTTTAATTCATTCGTTTTCACTTTTCATACAGATAAGAATTTTTGAAAAAATTGCAAACAAGTTACATGAAAATAATTTTCAGAAAAACTTCAAAGAAAGAAGATTTTAAAAAAAGTCAATCATCCCTGGTGGGATTCGAACCCACGACCTCTGGATTAGAAGTCCAGCGCGCTATCCGCTGCGCTACAGGGACAATACAAAATTTGCTCTTTCTAAATAGCTTTTAACACGAAATTTGTAATGTTGGACAGGTATGGAAGTAATTTGGATTTTTTTTTTGTATATATACGCCCACGTGTACGTTTAAATATGCACGTATAAAGTGAAAGTTGCATATTGTAATCACTTACCAAGCAGGTATTGTTATCAAATTTAGTGCATAAGACACATAACATTACTATATCCACTGCTTTATGTTATCTACTCGACATGAGCCGCACGAACTTCTAGAGATAGCAAGAACCAGATTTTCCTTCAAAAAAAAGTTGGGTGATCATGCTTGGAACGCTTCAGAATATGGTCTGCTGGACAGCAGATATGGTCACTTGATACTATTAAATATGAAGAATAAATGACGGTATATGTATAATTTCAGCCTCTTTTTGTAAGCTACCCATGAGGACGAATTGAGGTAATTTCCTTCTTTAACAAAATAATACAAAAACAGGTACTGCCATTTTAATTTAACAAAGAATATGCGGCGAGTGTCGCCATATTTGATCAAGAAACTGACGCGCTGCCAACTGCGCTACCGCGGTCAATATTTTATGATTATAGTCGCGGTATAATTTTGCGAGCGTATCTTTGTGTGTGTGTGTGTGTGTGTGT
>NC_068997.1:26453889-26458684 GCF_001194135.2 Octopus bimaculoides
TTATAATTAATGGTCATTACATATTTATGTAATTATGTCTTGTATATCACTCTGTATAATAATAAAAAAATTAAATACAGATCACAACCATTTAGATCGAACGACGTGATCGATTAAAATTTGTGAAGGGCGTCCCCCAGTATGGCCGCTGTCCAATGGCTAGAATCCGAAAAAGAACAAAGGGAAAAAGCCTAGTTCATTGGTTTTCAATTTTCATAGAGAGAACATTTGAAAAAATTACAAACAGTTTAAATGAAGTGGAATGAAAATAATTTTCATAAAAATTTAATCTTAAATAGAGAAAATTAGAAAAAAAAAGGTGAATCATCCCTGGTGGGATTCGAACCCACGACCTCTGGATTAGAAGTCCAGCGCGCTATCCCCTGCGCTACAGGGACAAGACAGACAGGAATCTTTCTAAATTGTTTTTAACAAGAAGTTTGTATTGTTAGACAAGTAACGAAGTATTTTGAACTATTTTCTTTGTAGATATACGCCCGCCCACGTGTACGTCTGAATATACACGTATAAGGTGAAAGCCGCATATTGTAATCACCAAACAATTATTGTTACCAAATTGAGTCCATCAGACACGAAACATTACTATATCCGCTGCTTTATGTCATCAACTCGTTGTTGCTACATATTAGATTCCGTCTCTAAAGTGATCATAATATGTTGTAAATAATTACTTTCTTTTCTCGTATCATTCCACTCCATTTAAGTTTTAATTTATTTAGCAAAATTTGTGTCGTTGACTGAGTTGTGTTATTTCCCTTCGGTAATTATTTATTTGTATATTTCCAATCTTAAGACGTTTCTGGTGCATGAATTGAGAAAGATTCATGCTGTTATTTCTAGCTGCGCGGATCGTTCTACTAAGACATGGAGTAAGGCCATGTGGGACAATACCTCTAATTACACAGTTACGTCCCTTTACCACCACAGCTGTAAACCCACGCTGGTTCGGTGTCATGACAGTAATGTTGCCTTCAAATTTTGGTACAAGACCAGCAATTTTGGGGAAGGGATTAGTTGATTATATTGCTCCAGTACTCAACTGGTACTTATTTTATCGATCTCCCAAAAGATGAAAGACAAAGTCGACCTCAGCAGAATTTGAACTCAGAACGTAAAGACGGACGAAATGCCGCAAAGCATTTTGTCCGGCATGCTAACGATTTTGCCAGCTCGCCGCCTTTTTTTGTGTGACAGTAATATTAAATCCACTCTAGTTCTTGGAGGGATTTGAAACAAGTAAAAGAGTAAAAGAGAGCATATCTATTTTAGTCGCAGGTGTGGCTGTGTAGTAAGAGATGCAGGTGTGACCTGTGCTGGTCAAGGAAAGGTCAGTGCTTTGTTTAGGCTTTGACCTACATTACTGACAAAAGTCTATATAACAGAGAGAATTTCCTATCTCTTTATTGTGTCAGCCAGACCAACGAGCGACACGCTCTTTTGCGTCAGCCTTAACTAAGAACAGCACTTCCCTTCGCTCGACATGCAAAGAGAGGCTTTCGGCCGCAAGAAAGGCGATGCTACCTTTACCCTTTCTTCCTTTCTAGTCAGCACCGTGCATTCCTTACTCTTTCACTCTCTGCTGACAGACAACCTTTTTCTACACTATCAACTACGGACCAGTGAGCCAACCTTGTTGTCACTGTCACTACAATTAGTACTGTATTTCTAACTACCTGTCGGGCAAACGAATAAATATATGTAAATAATATGGTTAATAATATTTCTTCCATCTTGGTGTTCTTTCTTCCATGTTTACTGGTTTTTCCGCCGCGAGAACCGTTAAGTTACGGGGACGTAAACACACCAGCATCGGTTGTCAAGCGATGTTGAGGGGACAAACACAGACACACAAACACACACACACATATATATATATATACATATATACGACGGGCTTTGGTCGGCCCGAGGCTATAGTAGAAGACACTTGCCCAAGGTGCCGCGCAGTGGGACTGAACCCGGAACCATGTGGTTGGTAAGCAAGCTACTTACCACACATAGATAGATTTTAAATACATAAATGTTGATTTCCTTACGCGCTTGTCACCTAGCCATTCGACAAAGAAAGATCAATAGAATAAATAATAATAATAATAATAATAATAATAATAATAATAATAATAATAATAATAATAATAATAATGATAATGAAATTATTGTGTATAGTGCTCAGGTGCACTGATGCTCAACAAAGGTGCACGTACTGTACATAGAATTATGTACAAAATAGTAATTCTAAGATAAACACTGAGATTTTATTTGCCTAACTTTTTCAAGGTGGTTCGTGCAGTTAGAAAACTGAACCAAATAAAAGAAAAAGAAATTTTGTTTTTTAATTGCACATCTGTGTGTGCGTGTGTGTGTGTGTGTGTGTGTGTGTGTGCGCATGTGTTGGGGGAGGGGGGGTAAGCGAGAGGTTGTTCACACCACCTGTCCTCGTCTGTTGTTTTTTTCGTAAATTCTCCCGTATGTATATAAATAGATTGAGACGCGACGGTCAGGTAACTCTGGAAGCCTAAAGAGAAAACAAGGGCGACAACTGTGAATCTACCCTTAACAAGAAACCGTATTTTGATTCTCACTTGGACCATCGATACCTAATTGCGTTTTTAGTTCAGACTAATTTTTTAATTTACTATGTCTTGCACATCGAAGATAATATTTAGCACAATGTTGCGCTTTTCAGCGACTAACCTCTCCCGCAGGGCGTCCGTAATACCTCGGATGTATTCAGGTAAGTGTTCTATAATGTTATATTTTGTTTTCTCACTTTGTCCGCTAACATGTTCGTTTTATTATTTTTTTAAATCCAAAACATCATTTATGAAGCATTTTATTGCGATGTATATGTACATTTATATATATATATTAAAGTGAAATGATATGAAGGCCTCTTTACCACATCTCGTCGTGGTGGAATCGAATTTTTTTTTTATCGGGCACGTGTTAGTTTCATGTTTTTAATTATTGTTATTATTTTAACTTCAAGTCAACCTCTATCTAACACATTTTGATACGTATTTATTTTGTTACTTGTTAATTGGATGTCAATCCTGAACGAACAGACTTTCTAGCTGTGACCATCTCGACTTCAGAATATCTAGCACTACGTTGTATAGTGGAGATTACAATGTACACGTTCGTTTTACAGATATTCTTTTAAGACGTTAGGGTGTGTTGTAAATGAAAGGGTGAACCCCGATCAAGCAGACCTTTATTTAAAGATAGTCCTATCGTGGCCTTCCCATTTTTTTATGTGTATTTTGGTCTGTTCTTATTGTTAATTCACTGTCATCTCTACACAAGCTGACGTTCTGACCGTGACATCTCCCCAGTTGTGTATCTAGGACTACCTGTACAATATTGTCTACAACGGACTGGTTTTTTTACTATTACACCCGTTTCACGAGACGAGTGTAATTGTTGCTCGGCGGAGTTTCGGGGTAGTCATCTCTCTCTCTCTCTCCCTCTCTCTCTCTCTCTCTCTCGGAGAGAAAGAAAAGAACAAAGAATTGGGTGATTGTTTCCTTCTGTGAAAGAATTTTTTTTACAATGTACCCGTTCGTTTATTTACTTTTAAAAAAGAAAATAGACGTTAAATAAACACGATGCAAATGAAGTGGTATGGAAGCTGTCTCATCTCATCACATCACGGCGGAATAGAATTAAATGTATTTAAATCTAACATGTATCCGTGTTATGTTATTGCTGTTATTCTTAGCTTAAGGTCAATCACGATCAAGCAAATCTGTATTCAAAGGTTATCCAGCCGTGACCCTTCCATCTTTTTAAGTGCATCTTATGTTATTCCTCTTGTTAATCCAATGTCATCTCTAAACGAGTTGACGTTCTCGCCATGGCCATCCCATCTCTATAGGTTTATCGAAATTGTTTCGTTGTTGTTGTTAATCCTGTGTTATTCCCGAACAAATAGGTTTCAGCCGTAACTATCTCGTCTTCGTCTATCAAGGACTACACTTTCTAGTGTAGTGTATAATTTACTTACTTTGTTTTAAAAAAAATTATTTACTTTGTTTAGAAAAAACCCTCAGACATGTTTTGCGCATGACGCGCACTCACGCTTGGTAGTCGTAGGATCGATTAGTCACGACTCGCTAGGTCGGATGCGCGAGTGCGTGCACCGGTACCATTCATCTTGAATAGTACCCACTTTCTATTGTACCCGTTCTTAATTCATTTATTTTTTTGTTGAGGTTAAGGTGGGATGTGACAACATTTGGTTGTTATTTCTAACAATTCGAACTCATTACGTTAAGGTTTGTTCTAAGACGTAGTGATGTTACGACTTACAATACATGTTGGCATCTAAGGCGGTGTGCTGACAGAATCGTTAACACGCCGGACAAAATGCTTAACGGCACTTCGTTTTAAGTTCTCAGCTCAAATTCCACCGAGGCTAACTCTACCTTTCATCCCTTTCGGGGTTGCTAAAATAAGACCCGTTGATCACTGAGGTCGATGTTATCAACTTATCTCTTTTCCAAAATTACAGGCCTTGTGCTAAAATTTGAAACCAATATATATATATATATATATATATATATATATAATACAAAGAATATATATACATGTATACACACATATATGTACATACTTACATCTACATGTGTGTATATATATATATATATATATATATATATATATGCATATCAGGGTACAGGACGTTAGAACAATGAACTACAGACAACGGAACGAACACATAGGAAAACGGAAAGCCACTTGGAATATTCCTTCATCAGCTGTCTCTATTCTA
>NC_068997.1:26460452-26463332 GCF_001194135.2 Octopus bimaculoides
GTCACAGGGAATAACATTTTTATGACCGCCCAGCAGTATCTCTATTTGAGCTGAATAGACGTCAGTGATTGGTTGAAATTACAGAAATACGACAACTTTAACATGGAATAACTTGCGAATTCCTTTTTTTTTTGTTAAGAAGACTAACAGTAAAAGATGTTTTATATGACACATTCTACCAGTGTCCCAAGTTTCAAAGTGTTTCGTTAAGAAAATACTGGCGCCCCCGTTTTAAAATAGATCCCATAACTGGTACTTATTTAATCGACCCTGAAAGGATGAAAGGCAAAGTCGACCTTGGTGGAATTTGAACTCAGAATGTAATGGCAGATGAAATACCGCTAAGCATTTCACCCAGTGTGCTAACAATTCTGTCGGCTTGCAGCCCTTATTATTATCATTATTATTGTTATTATGAAGGCAGTGAGCTGGCAGAATTGTTAGCACGCCAGGCAAAATGATTAGCAATAATTTGCCCGTTACTATATTCTGAGTTCAAATTCCACCAAGATCAGCTTTGCCATTCATCCATTCAGGACCAATAAATCAAGTACCAGTAAAACACTGGGGTCGATGAAATCATCTAGTTCTCGCTGCCAAAATTTCAGGCCTTGTGCCTATAGTAGAAACTATTATTATTATTATTATTACTATTCAGTTATTGTGTATGGAGCACTACATTATCTGCTATGACTTTTTTCTTTTTCAATGGTATTTCTAACAAGTCCAGTAACTATCTTCAGGTTTTCTCATAGGCTAATTTCAAATGCAATGTGTTAAAAAGGCCGTTGTCCTAGTTTTCCTTTTTTATAAATGGAGACAAGTGAAACAAAAGACTACCAACATGCTTGTGCTAGATAAGTGACTATTTCTTTTGAGGTCAGTGTCAGGCAGTGGGGACAAGAATATAAAAAATGCAGTTCATATCATGAGAAACATTCATATTAAATACTAGCTGTTTAGCCCAGCGTTGCCCGGGATTAAGTTAGGGTTATTAAGTGAATCAAGTCACATTCTCTACTATATATAGGGAGTAGGTGAAATTTCCAAGGCTTCCACCTCACCCCACCATGTTTTTCGGACCCTAAAAATGGTTTTGTAGCATATTAAAGTCACAGGAATTTATTTTGGCTGTAGAAAAATCTACCTCGGCAAATTCCATCTGACCCATGCAAACATGGAATTGATGATAATGAGAAACTCAGTGGAGAGACTGTTCTAACACTGAAATCTGACACCCAGTTCAACACCACATCCCATCACTTGGCCCTTGGCCACTCTTAGCCCAATCTACTCCATTACAAGTATTTGTGTTAGGTTTTCCTTTGAGGGTGATTTCTTCTCTTCTTCCCACCCATCTCAGAGGTCTAGAACTGTGTCGGCAGCACTGCACTGACACCCCTCATTTAATCATTAACCCTCGAGCATTTAAACCAGTGGTTCTCAACCATTTTCTTGCCTATGGACTCCTTTGATTTCTATTTTATTCAAGTAGACCACTCCTAGCCAGTCACTGTTTTAAAAAATCCTATTATATTTTTATAATTAAATATTATTAGAAACTGTATTAAAAAAAATTGTTACAATATTTGGTGTGTTGTAGAAATATAAGCAATTTATTGCTCATAGATTTTAACCAAAAAAGTCTCGTATGAACCCCTAGGTGTCATAAAGACCCAAGCTGAGAATCACTGATTTAAACCAACCTTATCTGGCCCAAATATTCTACCTGTTTTGTGTTCAAACTGGCCAGATCCAGCCTCTCATACCTACTCTACAATATCATTCAGAAAATAGGCTGTTGCATCATTGACATCATGAAGTTTAGATAATACATGATTAATTCAATACAATGTGAATAAATTAACGTTGCATTTGACAAAGTAATTTAAATGCTAAAGTGTTAAATGAAAAAGGAATGTCCAATCAAGGAAGGAACACTTTTGAACTTAGATCTGTTCAATCAATATCATCGACAACAAATGTGTCTATCGATTCAATGATTTTTCTCAAAGACTGTTTCAAACAGCAACAAATATCCTTGTTAATCTTCTAACCATAACCTTTGATCACATTCTAATTACTGAATATTTCAACAAATTTCTCTTCTTTCTCTTTTACTTCTTTTCATTCCAGATTCAGCTTCAGACAAGGTAAGTCGGAAATCCTTCTATTATAACACATTGATTGTACCTAACTGAGCACAGGCAATGTTTTGCAAGCATGGGAAAGTGGACATTAAGTGATTATGATACATGCATGCATCCATACATACATATGTACATACGTAACCCCCCCCCCCCACACACACACACACACATATATATATAATTGTATATCTATATAATTTCACTCTTAAGGTATTGGTCACTACAAAACTATAGTGGAAGACATTTTAACCAAAGTGCCCAGCAGTGGTATTGAACCTGGGACTATGTAGTTGCAAAACAAACTTACTAACCACAACCAGTCCATCCCCAATGTGAGTCTGTGTACATACATGGATTTAATCTGTGTGTGTGTGTGTGTACGATGCATGCATGCATGTATGTATGTTGATTGGTTGCCATGGCCACAGCTATCTGTTAATCATACAATTTTCTGCTTTGCTTAATAGGAAAAACTGCATTGAGGCCTCCTCCTCCTTCACCCTGCTTCTCTCTGTATCCTTCTCTCCGCTACCTCCCCACCACCACACCGTACCCATATGTCATCAAGCTGGTTGTCAGTAGACAAGCCTGAATGACTGCATCTGATATACTTTATACACACACACACACACATATACACACACACATCATATGTGTATACATACAGACATACATGTGTGTGTATGTATAAATATATATATATATATATATATATATATATATATATAGA
>NC_068997.1:26464778-26481441 GCF_001194135.2 Octopus bimaculoides
CCCTCCCACACACTTCACCCTCACCCACCACTGCTGCTGCTGCTGTTGTCAATGCTGACACCAAATTGAAGATGCTTTTGATGACAGCAGCTGTGATTGGGTGGGAGGTGTTGGGTTAGGGTAGGGTAGGGTGGGGCTGGTTTCCACTACATTGAACAGCTGAGAAAAGTGGTAGCAGCAGGGAGAGGAGGTTAGGGAAGGGGAGGGAGAGAGAGAGAGAGAAAGGGTAATGAATAGTGAGAGATGAGAAGGAGGAAGAGGAGGAGAAGGATTACAGAGATGAAGATGGCCATGGAGGGAATGAGAGAAAAACATGAGGCTAAGAGTCCTGTGAGAGAGACATAGAAAGAGAGTGGGAGAGAGAGAGAGAGAGAGAGAGAGAGAGATCTAAGAGGAAAGAGTGAGGGGTGGGAATTTAAGGAATGTTAGTGAAAGTGTGAAAGACTGAGAGGGAGAGAGAGAGAGTACAGAATTTGAAAATTACTAGATTCATGTCCAGGTGTTTCAACTTTCCACTCATCACAGAAGATGAGTAAATATTTATGATAGCTATTAGTTATTGTTATCTTGTAATAATTCTGTTTGTCATTGCATTACTTAGCCTGTCGGTAAAGCTTTCCGCATGATTAGTTAAAAGGAAAGAGAGGAGAAAGAAAAAGGAGAGCAAACCATGCTAAAAGCAGACTATGAAACCTGGTGCAGCCCCTGGCCTGGCCAGTTGCTGTCAAACAGTCCAACCCATTGCCAACATGGAAAACAGATGTTAAACAATTATTATTATTATTATTATTATTATTATTATTATTATTAAGGCAGCTTGCTGGTAGAGTCATTAGCGTGCCAAGCAAAATGCTTAGCAGTTTTTCATTTGTTTTTATGTTCTGAGTTCAAATTCTACCAAGGTCAACTTTGCCTTTTTCAGGATCAATGTAATAAATACCAGTTGAACACTGGGATTGATGTAATCGATTTTAACTCCTCCCCTGAAATTGCTGGCCTTGTGCCAAAATTTGGAACCAATATATAAGCTGATGAGCTAGCAGAATTGTCAGCATGGCAGACAAAACGCTTGGCAACATTTCGTCCAGCTTTACGTTCTGAGTTCAAATTCTGCTGAGGTGGATTTTGACGTTCGTCCTTTCAAGGTCAATGAAATAAGTACCAGTCAAGTACTGGGGTCAATGTAAACTTGACTAATACCCTCCCCCAAAATTTCAAGCCTTGTGCCTGTAATAGAAAGTTGTTGTTGGTGATGATGATAATGATGTAAGAGTGAACTGACAATTTTGAATTTCTGTTGCAGAGTTGTGTTGGTTTTGTTGGTCTTGGCAATATGGGAGCACATATGGCTCGTAACCTTATAAAGAAGGGACATTCTCTTGTGGTATATGATCTCTCAGAATCGGCCTGTAATTCTTTGAAGGAAGCTGGTAATGTATTTCGTATCTTACATGGTTTTCTTTTTTACATCTTATACATACAACAAAAGTTGGGAAAGCCCAACAATATAGTGTGTATATGTGTATACAAACACATGCACAAACACACATCATCATCATCTTTATTTTTTACCATCCACGTTTCCATGGGTAATGTCAGTGTGTGGAGGCACGTGGCTTAGTGGTTAGGGCGTTGGACTCATGATTGTAAGATCATGGTTTCAATTCCTGTACTTCCCTCAAAGTACACGCAATGTGTGTCTGTCTGTCTGTATTTGTCCCCCTACCATCGCTTGACAATTGATGTTGGTGTGTTTATGTCCCCGTAACTTAGCAGTTCAGCAAAAGAGACCGATAGAATAAGTACTAGGCTTACAAAGAATAAGTTCTGAGGTCGATTTGCTCGACTAAAACCCTTCAAGGCAGTGCTCCAGCATGACTAAAATTGGATGTTAAAATGCAAATTATGATGAGGATGATGATGATGATGATGCTTTTCAGTAGTTTTACACTTCTTTTTTTTTTACACATTTTCTTCTCCATGCTATATAGTCTGTTTTCTTTTTCTTCTCTTCCACAATTAAATTCTTTGATACGATTTCTCTCCCCAGGTGCCAAAATAGCCAGCTGTCCTGCAGCAGTAGCAGAATCATCACAGAAAATTGTCACAATGTTACCCAGCAGCCCTCATGTGAGAGCTGTGTATTGCGAACCTGATGGAATTTACAGGTGTGATAACTTATCCTCATTGTCATCATCGTCATCATTTTACATCCATTTTTCTTGCATACACTGATTAAGTTGTGTGTGTGTGTGTGTGTGCCTGTCCACATTTCCATGCTTCCATGGACCAAATGGAATTTGTTGAGACAGGTTTTCTATGGCCAAATTGCCCTTCATATCACCAACCCTCACCTGTTTCCCATGGAAGACAGGAAACCAACAACCCCGCTTGTATGACAGTGATGTTCATTTTCAACCATCACATGATGTTTAAACAAGGGTACACAAAAGCACAAACATACACACACGCACATACTCAAACCTATATACCTATGTGTGTGTGTGTGTTTGTGTATACATATATGTGTGTATATATGTGTGTGTGTTTGTGTATACATATATGTGTGTATATATGTGTGTGTGTGTGTATACATATATGTGTATATATACATGTGTGCATGTGTGTATATCATTATCATCATTTAACGTTCATTGTCCATGCTAGCATGGGTTGGCAGTTTGACCAGAGCTGAACCTTTTAAGAGAGATGACAGAGGTCTGTAATACATGGCACCGTGTCATACTGAAGAAGACCTGTACTCCACAGCAGAAGTGTTAAGACCAATCCTTCTGGTGGTGTAAAGCACTCAGAGCGGTGCTGGTAAGCTGGGGAGCTGCACCAGATTCCAGTCCAATTTGGATTGGTTTCTATGGCTGGAAGTCCTTCCTAACACCAACCACTTTACAGAGTGTGCTGGGTGTTTTTACATGGCACCGCACTGATGCTGTACATGGCCCCACACTGGTGCTTTATGTAGCTCCCACATGGGCGTTTATAAGCAGCACCACACAGGCACTTTTACTTGGCACCACCTCAAGTGCTTTCACCCACAGAAGAATTGGTCTTAACACTTCTGCTGCAGAGTACTTGTCTTCTTGAGTATGGCAAGGTGCCAGGTATCTCGCTCCTTTGTCATCTCACCTGAAAGATTCAGCATCTTGAGGTCATTCTTCAGTACTTCATCACTTTGTATGTGTGTCTGTGTGTAATATGTTTCATGTCTCTATTCAGTCATGTCACTTTCTTTTTCTTTTTTTTTTTTCACAGTAAATTTCAAAAAGGAACTTTGTTAATGGACAGCAGCACCATCGACCCAGCTGTGTCTCAGGAGATGGCTGAAAAAGCGGAACAATTGGGTGGAGTGATGGTCGACTCCCCAGTCTCTGGAGGTAACATTGTAATGTAGTCTATTTAATTATTATAATAATAATAATAATGGCTATTATTATTATTATTATTATTATTATTATTACTATTATTAAAATGTATCATGATGTATCCAAACAACTTCAGCTGAAAAAAAGAGAACACTAAAAGAATTACACCCTGAAATCAACAGACATGTTTGTCCAGTTCCAAGTAAAATCAAAATCATCAGTGTCCCCATTGTGACTTCATAGCAAAATCCATACCTGGAGTTGCAAAGTGATGCTGGGGTACAAACATACAGAGCCCAATATAATACCCATCACGACTATCCATTTGAATACCAACATGGCCTACTCTGGTGGTGGACTTAACCCATCATTTTGTTTAACATCGCCACCAAGTATTTTGCATACTTTTAGTGGAGTCCACTTCATTTCAAGCATTCAGACTATGCTTCCAGTTTGCGGATTGCCCTCTCCATTTCCAGGCACAATGCAAAAGAAATAAATAGTAATCTCTGTGCTAATTCCATTGTCTTTTCAACAGGTATTCTTGCTGCCAGAGACGGTCTCCTAACATTTATGGTTGGTGGAACTGAAAGCGGTTTTGCTGAGTCCAAAAAAATACTTGACCTCATGGGAAAGAATGTTATCCATTGTGGTCCAAATGGCACTGGACAGGTTGGTTTCTTTCTTTCTTTCCTTCTTTTTTTCTAATTATGTATCAAGAATATCTCTCTCTCTCTCTTTCTCATCATTATTATTAGAGTGGAAAGCTGGCACAATCATTAGCATGTTGGACAAAATGCTTAACTACATTTCTTGCAGTATTTTGAGTTCAAATCCCACTATGGTTGACTTTACCTTCTATTCACCCAGGGTTGATACAATAAAGATTACATTGACACCAGTCAAGTACTAGCCATCTGGTTTCACCAGTCCTCAGTCAAATCGTCCAACCCATGCTAGCATGGAAAGCGGACGTTAAACGATGATGATGATGATTTCGAACTCATCCAGCAACCATGTAGCAGTTTCCTTATTCTGTGTGTGGTGGTGGTGGTGTTGTTGTTTCTTCTATTGCAGTTGTTGTTGTTGTTGATGTTGTTTTTATCTCCTGTCCCATCAAGAGTCTTGTTCTTACTGATTTTTTTTTTTTTTTTTTTTTTTTTTATGTTTCAGGCTGCCAAAATCTGTAACAATATGCTGTTGGCTATTTCCATGATTGGAACATCGGAGGCCATGAATTTAGGGATCAAGTAGGTTGATGACCCTTTGCCAGCTTCAATTATTTTCTCTTGTTTTGGTTTATTTATTTATTTATCTATTTATTGCTACCTCTTAATGTTATTTCATGTAGGCGCGTGTGTGTGTGTGTGTGTGTACGGAGAGTATATGTGTAGTATATACATATGTGCCATATCTGTGTGTGTGTACATTTGTGTGTCTGTATACAGAGTATATGTGCAGTATCTGGGTGTGGGTGTGTGTGTGTGTGTGTGTGTGTATACAGTGTGTATGTGCGTGTATACAGTGTGTATGTGCAGTACCTCTGTGTGAATGTGTATGTGTATGCATATGCAGTGTCTGTATTTCTGTTACATTTGCTTATCTATCTCTCTTTCTCTCTCTATGTCTCTCCCACCCTCCCTTCACAACACATCACTAACAGCCTGGTATTAATTGTCCAGTCAATATCATTGATACCATCGCTCCCGGCTGCACTAACAAGCTCACAGACAGGAACAGATGCACACACACACACACATGCACAGATTGACTGCTGTGCATAAGTACACACATGCTAGATGACTTTCATACAAACACATTCTCATAAATATATTCACACACACACACACATGCATTCATATGCACACCTATACTCATGTACACATGCAAACACACACACATACAGAATAATTTGCACACATATACACACTCTTCCCCCTACATAGATTCATATACACAAGCTCTCGTGCATACAAGCACACACACAATCTCAAGAACTTGCAAGCCTATACACCCTCACTCACACATCATCTCTTCTTCCTCTGCCTCCTCCTCTGACCAGCATCAATTTCCCCACCGCACAGTCAACTCCATCTGCTCCATTTCAGATGAAGTGTCACATTAACACTACCACTACAACCTACACCACCACAAACACCACTTATGCCAGCACCACTACTACAACCACCACCTATACCATCACCACCACCACCACTACCACTTACAACACACTACCACTACCACCACCACTACTACTACCTACACCACCACTACTGCAGCCTATACTAATCCTCTACTATATCCCTACCATTACTCTCACCTTCACTGCAAGAAATTAAAACAGCCCTTATTGATTTTGTTGCACCTTACCACCATCACTGCCACCAACACAACCATGCTACTACCACCAACACTACAACCATCACTATACGCTGCTGGCAACGCTACTAGCATACACTACCACCAACACCATCACACCACCACAAACCATATACTATCACCACATCACCACTACCCCCCCCCAAAAAACAACTCCTACCATACCACCAACACAACCACACACTGTTATTCCACTATCACCATCACACCTATAGTATCAACACCATTTGAAGAGGTGGTACTCTGGATAGTCACTCAACCAGATAAGAATGGCCCCAAAATATACCTCAAATCACACCTTGTTCTCTTAAAAACTGAAGGACACATTGAGTAATATATTTTAGTATCCCAAAAACGACAGGTTGTTCATGGCTGGGATTTCATTGATCAACTTTCTTTCTTGTTAATGACAGTTAACACAAATTAGCACTAATTAGGAACAGGTTTTTCAGTTGATTATTTGACTTTACATCAGTCTCATCAAAATATTTATAAGCAAGAAAATTTAATAACTGCTTGAAAGCTAATTTTGAAATGGAAAATCAAATAAAATACATATGAAACTATGTAGAAACCATTTATTAAAACAGATATAAGTTAACAGAGCTTCATAGATGGTTTTCCATGTTACATGAGTTAAGTTGCATGTCCTGGAACCAATGACTGATATAAATTGAGATATGCCAGTGTATTGATCTCTTTCTCTCTTTCTCTCTTTCTCTCTCTCTCTCTCTCTCTCTCTCTCTCTCTCTCTCTCTCTCTCTCTCTCTCTCTCTCTCTCTCTTGTTTATATCTAATTAATATCTTTGTGTTTCTCTTTCTCTCAAACTAGACTTGGATTGGATGCAAAAATGCTGGCTAGCATCTTGAACGTGAGTTCTGGCCGCTGTTGGTCAAGCGAGATGTACAACCCTGTACCAGGGGTTAAAGAAGGTGTCCCCTCCAGCAATAACTATAATGGCGGGTTCGGAGCAGCATTAATGGTTAAGGTTTGTCACATTCTTATCAGTTCCTATGAATTAAAATTAAGGTCTTTCTGTTTGTTTGTTTTATAAATGCTGACATATCTGTATTGTTAAAAAATGATTCCTATTGCAACCATCTGATTCTGGGTTCAGTTCCACTGTGCATGACCTTGGGCGAGTATCTTCTCCAATACCCTCTGGTTGACCAATACCTTATCAGTGGAATTTTGTTGAAGGAAGCTGTGAGCTCATCACACACATTCACCCACCTAATACACACAAGCACACCTTTTTTTTTTTAACTTTTGCTCATTTTAGTCATTTGACTGTGACCATGCTGGGGCACCACCTTGAAAAATTTTAGTCATACAAACTGAGCCCAGTACTTATTTTTTTTTTTTAGTTTGGTATTTATATCATTGGTCTTTTTCTCTTTTGCACTAAACCACTAAGTTACAAGGATGTAAACACACCATCACTGGTTGTCAAGCAATGGTGAGGGTACAAACACAGACATACAAACACACACACACACACACACATACATATATATAATGGACTTCTTTCAGTTTCCATCTACCAAATCCATTCACAAGGCTTTGGTCAGCCCAAGGCTATTGTAGAAGACATTTGCCCAAGGTGCCATGCATTTGCATCTTTGTGTTTGTGTTAGTCCCTCACCACCATTTAAAAACCAGTGTTGGTTTGTTTACATCCATATAACTTAGCGGTGTGGCAAGAGAGACCAATAGAATAAGTACTAGGCTTAAAAGAAAAACAGTCAATTCATTTGATGTAACCCCTTCAGGGCAGTGCTCCTAGCATAGTTGCAGTCCAATGACTGAAACTAGGAAAAGATAGAAAATATAGAGATATATATGATATGCTTCTTTCAGTTTCCATCTACCAAATAGGATCCGAAGGCTTTAGTGAACCTGAGTTTATTGTAGCAGGTTCTTGTCCAAGGTGCTACGCTGAGGGACTGAACCCAAAACGACATCATTGAGAAGCAAGCTCCTTAAATGCAGAGCCACTCCTGTGCCTAAAAGAAAAAAAAATTCAATTAACTTCATCATGCTAACAAGACATATTTCTGTCATCATCATTTAACATCCGTTTTTTACACACCATATCTGGTGCTATGTATACCCAGTTATTTTTGTTGTTGACTTTTTTCTTTTTTGTGTATGTCTCCAGGATCTTGGTCTGGCACAGAATGCCGCTAGCGAAACTAAATCCCCAACACCACTTGGTGGAATGGCCTTGCATTTGTACAGAATTATGTGTAACAATGGCTTTTCTGAAAAGGATTTTTCATCTGTCTATAAGTTCCTGCTAACAATGGAATCCAACTAAATACACCATTACCAATAGTGTCAGAAACAGCAACTGCACCATCAGGAATAGCAAAACTACCCCTGCCCACTAATACCACCAGACTGACACCATCAACAACACTAATGCCAGCCACTCCAACAACACCACCAGCTCAATTGTCAGGAATAGCAGCACCCATCCTCACCACCAACACCTCCACTACCGACAATATCGTTGTCACTAACAACATGAACACCACCACCAATATGATGAGGAAACCTCTTTGTGATTGTTCCAACAGCTAGAAATAGCAATCAAATCTCCACACATTGTCTGAAATAAGGATACAATGATCATGACAGGAATTCTTTTGGTCATATCTTCTCAGTCAGGGCTGACCTACTGCTTTACTACTACTACTACTACAACAACAGCACCAAAAGCCACTACCTACAACACTAATGCATCTATTGCCTTGTTATTTTGGTTGTTAGTATTAATTCCACAAAGGTTTTTTCCTTTTTTCATCCTTTCGAGGTTGATAAAATCAGTACCAGTTGAGTTCTGAAGTTGATCTAATCAACTTGGCCCCTTCCCTGAAATTGCTGGCCTTGTGTCAAAATTTGATGCCAATATTAATCCCCATTTAAGGCAGCAAGCTAGCAGAATTGTTAGCACACCAGGCAAAATGTTCACTGGTCTTTCGTCTGTCTTTACATTCTGAGTTCAAATTCTGCCAAGATTGACTTTGCCTTTTATCCTTTCGGGATTGATAAAATAAAGTACCAGTTGAATACTGAGATTAATGTAATCAGTTTACCCACTTCCCCGAAATTGCTGGCTTTGTGCCAAAATTTGAAACCGTTATTTTTATCATTATTAGGATGGCAAGTTGACAGAATCATTAACACTTTGGAAGTTAAGCAGATTTAAGAATGATGTGAAACATTTGTGGTAACTCCTGTGGTATTCTCATGATTAGCCATGAGAAAAGAAAAATATAACTGATAAAAATTAAAACTGAAATAAAAAAAAAAGAAAGAAAAATTTTTTAAGCCACTTTTGATGTTCGGTTTGGAAAGATTAATTTCTTTAACAGAAGGGGACTCACATTCTTATAACTATTTTTTTTTTCCATTTTCTTTTCTTTTCTGTTTTACCTAGGACATTTTGTATTTTAATTTTGGAAAAGAATCTCAGAAAATTAATTTTGAAAAAAATTGTAAAATATCAAAACTTTTCTTTTTCTCGTTTTATGAATTTAACATCATGTGTAGCAGAAATTGGGGGGAAGGATTTATGTGTAAAAAAAAATTATAACAAATTTCTAAAAATACTCATTTTATAATTTTTGAAAAATTGTTGTGTGAAATGAAATAAAAGCAAGCTATATACAGAAATATTCATAGTTTTGTACAAGTCTTCAATATATTTTTATTATTTTATTTTATTGTGAGGCAGTGAACTGGCAACATTGTTTGCATGCCAGACAAACTGCATTTCTTTTGGCCTTACATTCTCAGTTCAAATTCCACTGAAGTTAACTTTGCATTTCATCCTTTTGGGGTTGATAAAATAAATACCATTTGAACACTTATAATGGATGGAACTTGTGGAAAAGGGAGACTTCGGAAGACATGGGATAAAGTATTGAAGTCCAGTCTCAAGGCACTGAGTACAAAGGAGTTGACAAAATACCAAGATATCTGGTGCCTTATTATATTCAAGAAGACCCATTCTTCACATCAGAATTGCTTAGCGAGGAGGGTGATTTTGGACATCATAACAAGGAGACAACTGCCCCACAAAAAGGTCTATGCCACAATTGTCAGTGTTTGCATGCCCACAATGAGTAACCTTCAAGAAATGAAAGAGGAATTCTATTCTAAGCAAAGGGAGGGGCCGTGCAAAGTTTCCTGCAAAGACAAGCTGATAATTGCAACAATTATCTTGATGCAAGAGTAGGAAAAGATGCTGACAGATGGCCTCGTGTGATAGGCAAACATGAAGTAAGCAAGTGCAATTCAAACAGTGAGCTTTTTCTAGCCTTCTGCACTAAATTCAGCCTAGTTATTACAAACACTGTCTTCAAGTACAAAGACCACTTGCATGCACCCTCGCTCCAAGCATTGGCACTTGTTAGACTACGTGATTACTTTGAGGAGAGATTAGAATAATGTTTTGGTTACAAGAGCCACGAGAGGTGCCGACTGCTCTACTGATCACCACCTGATCAGATCAAAGGTCGCTTTTTCCTGTTCAACCATACAAACCATGCCAGTATGGAACATGGACGTTAGTAGTAATTGGTGGTGGTGGTGGTGGTGGTTGTGGTGACGACGTCGACGATTTTAACATTTTAAAAGTGTTTGAGCTGAGATTTTTTCCTGTCCAAGTTGCCTACATTTTATGGTCACGCTCACCTTGCAGTAATGGTGCACGATAAGAACATTATACACCAACTACAGCCTTTTAATATACTTTAAAAAAAGTAAAAAATAAAGGCATAACCTCCGTTACAATGTTTCCCTAACAGTTGAGAGAGAGTTGTATCGGAAATAAAAGATGTTGCTAGGAGTAAAACAAGAGGAATAACTCATGAACAAACATTTGCTGTTATCTCCCCTGGCGAGAGATTGCTCATTTTATACATTCGTGTACAGATGAGCGAGCACGCATACATTACGCATAGTTTACTATTTTGTTGCAAGGACCCCGAGTGTAGATAATTATAAAAAATAAAAAAGCATATAGTTTCGAAAGTTGCGTTGATTACATGGTGTCTCGGTAATTAATATGTGTATGTATACGCGCGCGCGCACGCACACACACACACATATATACTGCTTTTTTTTTTTCTTTCGGAAAAGTTTTTTACTCGATTGCTTGGAAGTGCTCAGGTCGAGCCCGAGACGTTAGACAATGTATAACTTGGTATAAAAATAGACAAACATTTAGATAATCAGTTATATTCATGATTTACATCAACCTAATAAAAACATACGTAGGCATAACACACAATTACAAAACAAGGAACATATTTATATATTGTTTAGAAACCTATTTATATATTGTTTAGAACAAGGAACCTATTTATATATTATTTAGAAAGAAATTTAAATTTAAGGTGAAGAATTAAAAGTTATAACAGACATCGACAGTACTCTTTTGCTTGTTTCAGTCATTTGACTGCGGCCATGCTAGAGCACCGCCTTTAGTCGAGCAAATCGACCCCAGGACTTATTCTTTGTAAGCCAAGTACTTATTCTATCGGTCTCTTTGCCGTACCGCTAAGTTACGGGAACGTAAACACACCAGTATCGGTTATCAAACACACATACACATATATATATATACATATATACGACGGGCTTCTTTCAGTTTCCGTCTACCAAATCCACTCACAAGGCTTTGGTCGGCCCGAGGCTATAGTAGAAGACACTTACCCAACATGCCTCGCTGTGGGATTGAACTCGGAACCACGCATGTGGTTAGGAAACAAACTTCTTGTCACACAGCCTTGCATGCATATACGTCTGGATGTGCGTACATACATACATAACTGGGGAGGGGGAAGATATCATTATACACATTGCTATAATGATGCAAATGCATAGATATACAGAGATGATCTGATCACATGCTAAACGTTTTAAATATAAATGCTAAACTTTGCTATGAAGTAAATCTATAGACTTTAGCCGTCACTGTATTTGTAAACTAATTAAATACATTAGACACATGAGACAATCGTAAATAACTGTCATGTTATATGATTTCACTCTGAGCAAGAAAAGAGGGATCGATTGGACAATAGATTCAAATGTCTTTAAGCGATCTCTACAGCAACCGATTACCCTACCGGAAACCATGAAATTGTATTTAAAGATATTGTTGTTATTAGGAATGTAACTTAATCAAATAGACGGATTTATTGATATCAATATCAATAAATTTATTGATACACAGACGTCATTGGATAATAGTTACATTGAGAGAAATAGAGAGACGTCATTAAATTACATATATTTATATATACGAGGGTTATACTGAAACCATTCCAAAAGTGGGCATGACTTTATATCAGTTGTTTGTGTGTGTGTGTGTGTGTGTAAGCTATGCATGATCAATATAATATATATATTTTATTCTAAAATCGACTGTCACAAACAAAGCCTTTCTAGGGCTCACCATTCATTTAAAACAAGAAGCAATTGTTACACACTACACGACACCCCATAAAACAAAGTTAGACAGGAAAATACGAAAGTAAATGTAAAAGTGGGCACATCTTATTTTATTAACTGACATTGGACGTTTAAATTGCAAATGTTGTTAGAGTAACTCTTCTTCTATACAAAAGTATAACTCAACATAGTTTCCATCTCAAGTGATGCGTTTGCCTCAAATCCTCTTTCTAGAATTCGGGTATGCACTATTGTATTCACTTCTTTACAGCCGTTTACATCCCCGTCTGTGTTATAAAATCGATGCCTCTGAAGACTGTCCTTCATGGATCGAACAGATAAAAGTCAGAGGGCGCCAATTCCACGTTGTACGGACCAGGTTTATTTTCTGATTCCTTGATTTGTAGTCAAAGATTTGTTGGGTCACGCACTATCATAGTTAATGTGGGACATTGTGAAATTCTTGTTTGGTCTTTTCCTTCTGATGGTTTCTCTAAGCTTTTGTGTGTCTCAATGAACCGCTCTCTTGTTATCCTCCTCCAAAACGGTCATCATTATTTTCTGTACTGATCGCTGGCTCTTGAATTTATTAGGCCTTGGAGATGTGTGACACCATTCCATGAACTGGGTCTTCAGTTTCCTGTCGTCAAATCAGAATTCTCCCTGTAAATCAGAGCAGACTCCTACCCTTTTCTCCTTCAAATTGGATACCAACTATCGAGGTACGCACTTCGATATCCGAAGTCCGGCACCACCTTCTGTAACGCATTGTAAGCACTGTCCAGTCGTTCAGCAACGTTGCGGATTGCGACTTGTCTGTTCGTGTGAATCATTTCATCCATTCACTGGTGATTCGTACCAGGGGTCGCTGTTGATGGTTTCCTACTGCGTAGTTTGTTTTCAAAATTGCTTTCGCTTTCTTTAAACTTCTTTCATCTCTGCACGTTATTCTTGCCACTGGTGTCATTTCTGCAAATAAGCTCCAACATTTTGTGTATATCGGAATGCTTCTACAGCTCCTTCAAGAACTCAATGACCACACGTTATTTCAGATTGGAACATATTGTTTGCTTACAATGAAGAACAAGAAGAGTTACTCTACAAATATGTACAATATGAGCGACCTTTGTCAGTAAATACAAACTTGCTACGCCCGCGCTTAAATTACTTTCGTATACACAACCGTCGTATACACAGATGTAATTAAAACACATCGCCTTTTAGAAATGAATATATATATAAGTACATGTCATTGGACTACACCGCTACACCGACTTAAATATGCAGTTTCCGCTTGCAAGTCTACGTCTTCGCCGTCTGATAGAAACTCGTCCAAGTCACGTTGGAATTCTGCACTAAAGACCATCTCAAGGATACTATCATCGATCACTGGAAGACTGTACGGTATCCCGATCTCGTTTCCCTCCGCCAAGGCTTCAAGGACGCAGTCTACTTTATGTTCAAGGTCGTCTAACCATTCGGGAAGATCTGAAATCTGAACTATCCCCGGAAATGGTCCATTTAATATGTCTTCTTCTTGAGAGATGTCCTCATTGATATGGGTTTTTTCAGCCATGAGGATAACAATATTCAATGTTTTTATGTATGTGTGAAGCCCCTATGACTAATGTAGACAGAATTCATTTAATTTCATTCTTGTTTTCTTGTTTTTTCTCTTATTTCTTCGTTCAGAAACTTGGTTATATAATTTAGTTACCTAGAAAGCAAACAGAATTTGGAATTATTATTATTGTTGTTGATATTATTATTATTATTATTATTATTATTATTATTATTATTATTATTATCATTATCATCATCATCATCACTATCATCATCAACATCATCATCATTATCATCTTTTGACTTGTTTCAGTCATTAGACTGCGGCCATGCTGGGGTACCACGTTGGAGAGATTTAGTCGAACAAATCGATTCCAGGATTTGTTTTTTAAGCCTATTCTATCAGTTTCTTTTGCCGAATCGCTAAGTTATGAGGACGTAAACACACCAATACCAGTTGTCAAACAGTGATGGGGGACAAACACAGATGCAAAGACACACACACACATACATATATACGACGGTCTTCTTTCAGTTTCCGTCTGCCAAATCAACTCACAAGGCTTTGGTTAGCCCGAGGCTACAAAAGACGACACTTACCCAAGACGTCAAGCAGTGAGACTATACCCGGAACCATGTGGTTGGGAAGCAAGCTTCTAACCACACAGCCACGCTTTATTATTATCATAATCATAAAGGCGGCGCGCTGACAGAAAAGTTTAGCGGTATTTTGTCTATCTTTACGTTCTGAGTTCAAATTCCGCCGAGGTCGACTTTGCCTTTCTTCCTTTCGGGGTAGATAAATTAAGCACCGGTTGCGTACTGGAGTCGATCCAATCGACTGGCCTCCTCCACCAAAATTTCGGGCCTTGTGCCTAGAGTAGAAAAGAATCGTTAGCGCGCTGGACGAGATGTTTAGCGGTGTTTTGCCCATCGCTACATTCTGAGTTCAAATTCCGCCAAAGTTGACTTTGCCCTTCATCCTTTCGGAGTCGATAAAATAAGTACCAGTTGAACGCATGCGATTTATAATAACAAAAAAAAAAATACATTAGTCGTATGGAAAATAAGTTCTAGAACAGTTACATTCAGCCAACCTTTTGATCCAGAAATAAACTCCTATTCGTTAAAATATTTCTCAAGCTTGAATGTGAAAGAAATCGACAACAGATTTATATTTTAGTCCGTTGTTGATAATACATAAATTTCTTGTACATCAGCGGTTCACAAAAATACCTACTCTGCCTTGCCGAAAATATTCATTTTCCTAATGCAATCTCTTGATGTGCTGAACATAAAATGTGAGCAAATGTCGAAATGCGGACATTAAAATAATCATCTTCTAAAGTATTTTTTATTACAAACACTAATGTCGCGTAACATATTGGCAACGGTTATACGAGAAATCCATAACAGGTTGTCAGAGATTGTTCATTCCCATTATTTCCTTGTTTCCTAGCAACAAATGTTATAAATAGCATGTCATCGCTTTCACAATTATTACGACCACAACCACTATCATCCCCCCGCCCAATTACTCTCACCACTATACCAACCACTGTAGCCGTGACTATAACTGCTACAGTCACTACTACTTCCATCACCACTACAACCTATACCACTGCTACTACAACACTACCGCCACAACACTATAGCCATTTAATTTAATTACAGCTACCACATTATAACCAATGTAAACACCACTACACCCATTACTGCCATCACCACTACAGCTACCACTACCACCACCACCACTATAACAATAACTGCTACAATCTTAACCACACCAGCATTCACTACCTCAGTCATAACCACTATAATCACGTCCACTAATGCCACTAAAAACAAAACTCAACAACCATCACCATGGTAACCATTAAGAACAGTCAAACACTACCGCCACTACAGGCATGCATACCATAACCACTACTTGAACTACCACCGTAACTATCACCTACATAACTACCACTAATACTACCTCCGCAACAACTACTAGCAATGACACCCCTGGCACAACTACAAGTACAACAACCACTGCCTCAACAACACCCAGCACCAACACTACAACTACTGGTACAATACCACCACCACCACCACTACTACTTCTATTACTACTACTATTACTACTATTATCACTACTACTTTTATTACTACTACTACTACTACTACTACTACTACTACTACTAACATTTCTACAACTTCACCTCTACTATCGCCCAAACCACCGCAATCACAATCATCACTGCTACTACCACAATCACCGCGTCGCTACAACTACCATCACTATAATCTCCAATACTAGAATCACTACAACCTACCCATCTCTACTGTGGCCAAAGCCACAATCACAGCCACTATCACATATACCATCACCCTTAACAACCCCCTAAAATCATTACAATACCACCATTACCAATACCATCTCCACAACACCACAGTTACACTCACAATCACTACCACTACAACCACCGCCAGAACTGTTATTGCTATAATTAATATCACTACTATTACACACAACCACTTCTACCACCACCACTACTACTTTCGCTACGCTCTACCTCCATCATCACCAACCACTGCTACTATCACCGCAACCACCATTACCACCACCATCACAATCGCCACTATTCACACAAATCCACCAATGTTACCATCACCAACTACTATCACCACCACCACCATTGCCACCACCACCACCACTACCACAACCACCATTGCCACCACTACTATCACTACCTCCACAATCGCCACTATTCTTACCAAAACCATTAACACCACCATCATCAACCACCACCACCACCACCACTACCACTGCCACCACCACTACCACCACTACCACTGCCACCACCACCACCACCACTACCACTGCCAC
>NC_068997.1:26481929-26483608 GCF_001194135.2 Octopus bimaculoides
ACTATCATCAATCATGGCCGACGTAACTAATTTTCTTGATGTGTTTTCATTTCGTCGGCGGAATTTCTCTACTTTTGTCTCAGTTGCTTTTATTTTCTGTATTCATTTTGTCATATTTCGTGTGTGTGTGAGTTAGTGAGATGTATATATATATATATATGGGTGTAAAGCTATGCATGTGAACGTGTTTCCTTTTGTCAGTTACTTCATTATATACGATATATTTATTATTATTATTATTATTATTATTATTATTATTATTACAAGTAGTATTTGTTTTTGCTCTTGTTTTGTTCATTTAGCTGTCGTTTTCTTACAAGCAAAGCTATGTTAGCGAGCGAGCAACAATGTAATCAACACAAAGATAATGGTAATACCGCCCTCCCTCCTTCCCCACCATTACCATTACAATTACGACCACCACCATTACCGCCACTGCTAATACCATTACTAACAACCATCAACACCAACAGCTCTACCAGCATGAATACCATCATCACAACTATAAGCCACGCAGTATTAAGATTCTACGTGGTCTCTCGAATTTCTAGTAGCAGCCAAATTTCACTCTGCCATTTTAAGAAGAAGAAGAAAAGATGGTGGTTATACATTGGGTGATGTAATTCTGGAAGTCCACTGCTTCTGGCTGAACAGATGGGATGGTCATGGCAGGAATGCCCGATTAATCATAGAGTTCCTTAATGAGGACTGACCCATAGCTAAACAACGGCATTGTCATTGACACCAACATCACATCTTCTATGTCACTATATGTGACACGCCATCGAGGGAGCGTCTATGTGATCGCTAAATTTGTTAGAAATAGCACCCAAGATCTCCCTCGAATCACATCCTACTGTCTTAAATATCGAAACGATAAACCGGATATTGCAGTCTTTAGGATGACAAGGTCACATTTGGAAAGCTT
Source organism: Octopus bimaculoides (assembly GCF_001194135.2). Taxonomy (NCBI): domain Eukaryota; kingdom Metazoa; phylum Mollusca; class Cephalopoda; order Octopoda; family Octopodidae; genus Octopus; species Octopus bimaculoides. The sequence continues at coordinate 26,482,858 of NC_068997.1, forward strand.
TTGATCAGAGACATATTCAATCATTAAGAAATAACAGCCTAAATCTCCCTCAATTCATGCTCTACCGTTTTAAACAGCGAAAGGATATATTGAATATTGCAGTCTTGCATATTCTTTAAATGACGAGAAGGTCACCGTTGGAATGCTTCTGATCATAGATTTGCTCATCCGTGGTTAACCTAGGGCTAAACAACAACAAAGCCAACGACCTTCATCAAGAACACTAATATTAAGATCCCTGATGACACTAGTATCGACACCACCATCACTTTCCGACTGTCTAATTTCTGTTTAACCCTGAGCGAGGAGAATTCTGATCAAAAGCGTTCCAGCTGAGACGATTCTGTCATTTCCTCGTGTGTTACGCACATAAGCACTACAATACTCCAAGATCACGTAAATGTCTTTCCTAACATTACATGGATAGCCCGAAAAAACTACCTTAGCTTTAGCTAGACTCTGTGTGTGTTTGTACCCTCACCATTGCTTGACAACCGATGTTGCTGTGGTTACGTTCCCATAACTCAGCGGTTCGGCAAAAGACACTAATAGAATAAGTACTATGCTTACAAACAATAAATCCTGTGGTCGGTTTGTTCGACCAAAGGCGATGCTCCAGCATACCCGCAGTCACATGACTAAAACAAGTAAAACAATACAAAAAAACTATGTCATTTTAATCCCGTGCAAGACCGGGTATCTCTGCTAATATATATATATATATATATATATATATATATATATATATATA
>NC_068997.1:26484133-26488425 GCF_001194135.2 Octopus bimaculoides
ACGATCCAACTAAATGAATCTCGGACACTTCCTCCTCACAGTTTCCTTTTTGCATGAATACGAATACGCATGGTTTACTAAATAATGATTTTCTTTTTTTGTTTTTTTTTATTTCTTTTTGTCATGCAATTTAAACTGAAATCAAACAGCATAATTACATAAATATACTTGATACAAACAAATATACTTGATACAAACAAATATACTTACAGACACACATAAATACATACAAAGAAACATACTTACAAACATACATACATACATAAATACATGCATAAATATATGCATACACACACACATACATACTTACATACATACATACATACATAAATACATACAAACAAGCATACATACATGCATGCATGCATAAATAAATACGTTCATGCATGTAGTGTGTATGTATGTATATGTTTCTTTGATGGTTAATATCGGCAACAAGACAATGGTGTTAGCTGAGTGGGCGATGATGGCGGCGCACACACAACCATGTTCTGATGGTGATTACTTTAAAAGTGTTGCTAAGCAATTAGGTTAATTAGGCTTGCATATAGACATATATGTGCACACCATGATTACTTAGGGATTGTTGCTAAGCAACTAGTTTAATTACACTGGTACACGAACAAGCCAACACATACACATGTATATATACACACATATACACGCTTATGCATGCAAAAGGTACCTCACACGGATTTCTTTTCACATAAGTGATCTTTTAAGATCTAATTCTCCACGTGATCCCTCAACAATGGTTATACGTAGATACGTGTTTGTGTGTTTGAGAGACAGTCTTGACGGAAGTGAACAAACTGAAACTTCAAAGTCACTATTGACTATTAATAGCTTAGTAAACGTGTTCTTTACTAAAAAGGTATTGAGTAATGTTTCAGTTTAAGATTAAATGGATTTTATATCCAACTTTATATAGGCACAAGTAAAAGAATAAAAGAAATATATAGACGCATGCACGCACATCAACACACAAACTCACCCACAGGCATAAATACACACAGACACACATATAACAGAGAGAGAGAGAGAGAGAGAGAGAGAGATGTTTTGCGTCAACTTAAAAATGGAAAAGCTTCTGATATTGATGGTATTCATGCAGAAGAGCTCAAATCAAAAGGGAAAGGGAAACAGGATGGTGGATCTTCATCATAATATATATATATTTCTTTATTGCCCACAAGGGGCTAAACATAGAGGGGACAAACAAGGACAGACAAAGGGATTAAGTCGATTACATCAACCCCAGTGTGTAACTGATACTTTATTTATCGACCCCGAAAGGATGAAAAGCAAAGTCGACCTCGGCGGAATTTGAACTCAGAACGTAACGGCGGACGAAATGCCGCTAAGCATTTCACTCGGCGTGCTAACGTTTCTGCCAGCTCACCGCCTTAATCATGATATATAATCGATGGGTAAATGATATACTTTCTCTAGATCGGTATGTGGCTGGGGGCTTATGTCACTGATGGTGTTGTGCAACGGAGAACGAGGATTATCACCTGTGGCGTTTCTGTCCTAAATGTTACAGGGAAAATATCTGCTTACTGATTTTTGATCAGGTTTTCACGTTGGTCAAGAGGCCAATGATATAATCTTGCTTTGGATTTTCTTCTTAATCGTCCAGATCAAGAGAAATCTACGAGAGAAAAATTTCCCGAGCGATATTGGCCAAACCATCGTTGGTATTTCCAGATACTTAAATTTTCATTTCCATAGATAGAACAAATATTTCTTGCTACTTCCATAGGTGAAGAAACCCCTTTTGTATTCATATAGCGTATTTTATCTGATATGGGTCTGGTCTAAACTTATTTTAATATGGTAAAATCGACACAGATTTAACCACTATAATATAAAGAGACAGAGAAAATCAGCTAGTCGATTGCTTGAGAAATGTATTGAGTAGAGAGACTTGACCCCCTAGCATTACTTCATTGACTTCACTAATACTTTACATTTACTGATTCTTTATGTATTACACGAAATTCTCAGAAATGTTGATTGTCCTAATATATTTACAAATACATCTTTTCAATCAGTGGTGGTGTAAAACAAAGTGATGCAGTCATTCCTACTCTATTTACCGTATATTTCCCAATAGGTTTTTTTTTTTTCAATTGCTTTCAAACACTGCTATGCAGTTATTTATATATGCGATCACACAATTGGTAAGTTATTCGACCTCAATTTTTTTAATATTTTGTAACTCTAAGATCTCTCGTAGACTGACAACTATAAGGTTGCCCCCCACTCAAAGTTTTACAGACAAAATTCCATTGAAACTTAACACGTTGGGCTTCACAATAAATTTTAATGAAACTGTTTTTCAGCATCAGCTCTGCCTTGGAAATTTTCGTATGGATCCAAAAAATAGCAATATATGGTAAAACTTATTAACCAAGACGTGGAAGATACTTATTAACCATAAAAAAAAATTTATAATAAAACATAGACTGTTAACTTCAATCAATTATTTAATATTTAGTGACAAAATTGTCGACGCATTATCTGGGACGTAGAACTGCGTTAGTGACAGTGCAACGAACATTTTTATATTAAAAAAAAAAAGAAAGAAAATTTAACAGTTTCTGTGCTTTTTTTTTTTTTGCTTGTTTTTTTTCAATGCTTAATATGTATCTTTCACGATATTATTGCTTTAGTTTCGACACACAATCAGATCAAACACTTATCAGTCAAGTACATCATAAAATATCGTGAATTTTCCCTCAAATAATTGTGCGGCATGTAGCAGCGGTGTATTTTAAAAAATGACACAAAAATAGTTATTTTCGAAACATGCAATATTGTCTCTTTTGTTGCATGGCTGTAAAACAAGGACATATTCAAAATATATTAAACACTCAGAGCGTTTTCAGTAAAAATATCCAATAAATTTTGCATATATCTTACAAATAAACATGAGTGAAGATGAGGTCTTGGAGTTAACGAATGTTGTAAACATAGAAGTTCTCGTGCGACGTTGTAACCTGAGGTGAGCAGGTCTTGGAAGTTCGTATGCAAAGTATAAGAATTCCAAAGCATCTATTCTATGTAGAATTATGCCTTTAGAAAAAATTCCCTAACAGACCGAATTTAGGATACAAGTACTGCTTAAATTTGTTATAAAGAAAAAGAAAGGCAACATAATTGTAATTTAAGATTAGCATACTCAGAACGTCTAAGCATTTTGAAGAGAATCGCATGATACATAAAACTGAAACGTGATACAAGGGAATGAAAATTCATACATATGAAAATCGAAAACTGTTGTTCAGTTCATGAATACAACACGAAAAGCAAAAGTTCAAAAACGGAAGTTTGTGATACATTCTACGATTTTAGTCCAATAAATTGCAATTTTCGTATCTCCTGTGCCACATAAACTCGCAGAGACACGAGTCAATTATAGATCGCTGAGTGTCACAGCGTCGTTTATTACCTCGCTTTACAGAAGCCCGCGTGCTTTCCGGTTATTACGTGTGGGTACCATCATTCGAAATAGTAAACCCCGCGCTAAGCAAGCAGCTTACAGATTGGCAAAAATTACTCAAAATTTGCAACCTTTTAATAAAAGTTATTAACTGTTTATTTATTAATTTATGGCAAAAATGAATTTCATCTCCATAATTAGCATTAAAAAAACTACATCAGTACACCAAATTTGAAATCAAATGGAACAAAACTGAAGGAGATGAAAAGTGAAAGGCAAACAGAAAAGATCCTTACCCTATACTTTTGTAGAGAACAAATTTAATATTCTTCAACAAGAACGTTGTTGACAGTAACTTCGATGTTTCGGTCAGCTAAGTCATCGTCCCAATGGAGTGAAGGACGTCGTCGCAGAATACCATCACGCAAAGCTACGAAGGGTTGTTCGTGTCGCAAGGTTCACAGAAGATCAGCGGACCCGTGCAGTTGTCGAGTGGTACCCGCGTGAGCGGCAGAGACCACCCAGAAGACTTCCAATCAGGTGGGAAGATAATTTAAGGAAAATTTTGGAGCAAAATGGTGAGAACACGAGGGGAGTGGAGCGAATGGTGTGGCCAGCGGAGCCGACTCAGCACCAGACAGCCTGGCCGATCCGACTGAACACTATTCAATTTTTTTTCTCCGTGTTTTTCTCCTTGTCTCCGTATTCTTTCTGTTGAAGAGCGTAGCTCGAAACGTCAAAGACTTCTCGTATTCCCGAGCGTCATACTAATATATACTTTTGTTATTTACACCACCTGTCCTCGTCTGTTGTTATTATTTGTATATTCTCCCATATATATATA
>NC_068997.1:26488489-26489471 GCF_001194135.2 Octopus bimaculoides
ATATATATTCAAGTATACATGCACAAAAGCAAGCAAGTAAGAGATCGTTGTCACCTAGAAGTAAATATATCTGCCAACTACAAAACAAAATCTGTCTGTCTAATGGTCACGTGAACCTATATGATCAAGGGTGAATATTTTAGCCGGATAAAAATGAAATATTATCTTGATAAGCAGCAACACAACACCTGGAATAAACAACTGTTAAAAACCTAGTTGTTCCACTCAAGCGATTTTTATAATTATGAATACAAATATCACTTTCCACTTGTATGCTTGCGTGTGTGTATGTATGTATGTATGTATGTATGTATGTATGTATGTATGTATGTATATTTTACTTGTTTCAGTCATTAGACTACGGCTATTCTGAGGCACCTCCTTGATGGGTTTAGTCGAATAAATCGATCACAGTATTTTTTTTAAGTCTGATACTTATTCTATGAGTCTTTTGGGGTGAGCCACTAAATTGCAGGGATGTAAACAAACCAACACCAGCTATCAAGTGATGGTGTGGGACAAACATAAATGACACATACATACATACATACATACATACATACATACATACATACATACATACATATGTGTATGTGTGTGTGCATACGACGGGCTTCTTTTAGTTTCCGTCTACTAAATCCACTCACAATGATTTGGCTGTCCCGGAGCTATAGTTGAAGACGCTTGCCCAAGATGCCACTGAACCTAGAACCATGTGGTTGGAAAGCAAACTTCTTACCCACACAGTCACCCCTACATGTATATATTATTCTTTATGTTTGTGTGTATGTATGTATGTATGCCTGCATGCATGTAAGTATGTATGTCAGATAAAATAGACTCCAAATAGATTAATTGTGGTCCGCATCAGCAAGACTTGTATTATTTCGTAAAGTGACAAAGAATAGAGGAATATTGCTGGGGAGAGTTTCTGACGTTTCAGATAAAGTCTTTCTTCAAGTTTGAGCTTATAGGAAGAAGG
>NC_068997.1:26490593-26494203 GCF_001194135.2 Octopus bimaculoides
CACACACTCACACACACGGAATGAGTGATAGATACATACATAACAAATATGCATACATGCATATATACATTTCTATGTGAGTGGGTGGGTGTAACAAACGCATGTATACACACATATATACACTTTTATAGATATATGTACGTATATATATATATATATATATATATATATATATATGTGTGTGTGTGTGTGTGTGTGTGTGTGTGTGTGTGTGTGTGTGTATACATGCATACATACGTACATTCATACATATATATATATACGCGCACACACATAAATATATATGTATACATAATATATATATATATGTATGTATATTTTTTCTACAATATATATATAGAGAGAGAGAGAGATTGATAGATACATACATATAGATAGATAGATAGATAGATAGATAGATAGATAGATAGATAGATGTGTACATACATACATACATACATATATACATTCACACATGCATACATAATATATATATATATATGCACACACTCATAAATATGTGTACATATATGTGTGTGTGTGAGTGTGTGCGTATATATATACAAATGGATCCAAAATGAAAATGAAAATGTAGTACTGGACCCCGTCTACACTATTACAAATTGCTAGTGAGGGGACAGTGATGGTGCGTGTGTGCGCGTGCGTGTGTGCGCGTGCGTGTGTGCGCGTGCGCGCGTATTAAGAGAAGGAGGGAGGTGTTGTGTCCATATTTTCATCTATTAGTGGCTATTAAAGATTTCCACTCACCTTATGTTGTTTCTATCGAGTTTTCATTCTCTACCTATGTCAATTTGTTTATGTGTATGTATATATATATATATATATATATATGTGTATAGTGTGTCAAAGCGAAAGTTTTTTGCGTGAGAGAGAGAGAGAGAGAGAGAAAGAGAGAGAAAGAGAGAGAGAGAGAGAGAGAAGGGCGCTAGAGAGTGAGTGTATGTGTGTGTGTGTTTTCTGTTTGTTGAGTCTTTCACCATCTCCCGCTCTCAACCTGCTACTCTCTCTAGCTCCTCTCTCTCTCTAGCTCCCACTCTCTCTATCTCCTACTCACTCTCTCTTTCTGTCCTATTCTATCGTTTCTAATTACAACATACGATGCAGGTTCATTAAAATGCATTACGACATGGCGTCGTACTGCACAACTTCAAACTGCCTGGTACACTAATACGGGATGCACAACTTTTGACACAATGGTACAACACATCGATGCACAACGTTGCACACAACAGTGCAGCACATCGATGCACTTCACAGTATTGCATGGCACAGCGCTATTACAGGGTACATCTCTACATAAAATAACACTGCACACAACTGCATCTTACAGCAATACACTGCACTGTATTACACATCGCTGCACACCACTGCATGACACACCATCACTATAGGGTACTTTATGTCACAGTACTTTTCAGTTATGACGTGCAGTGTATGCTGCAGCAACATATTGCATTATATGACACAATGCTGCACAAAACTGCAACTTACAGCAATATACTGAACTGTATTACACATCTCTGCACACCACTGCATGGAGTGCTGAAAAGTTCCTGGCTTTAAGGGTATCGCGAAAGGCTTGGTTAGAGGACCAACCTTCTTTTACAGGGGTTACATAAACTGCAGGACTACTGCAATAAGTGTGTAAATCTGTGCAGCAAATATGTTGAATAAAATCATAATTAACTGATCCTCTTGTATTTTCTTTTCCCCAAAGCCAAGAACTTTTCAGCACCCACTTGTAGAGTACTTCGTGTCACCGTAGTCTACAGTTATGACGTGCAGTGCATGCCACGGTACACTATTGTATTGTATGACACAATGCTGCACACAACTGCAAGTTACAGCAATACACTGTACTGTATTGCATGCCACTGCGTGTGACACCATCACTACAACGTACTGTCTATTCTCGCACTATACTGTACTGTATGACGCATCACCGCATACTGTTGTATGGTATTACACTGCATGCTACTGCGTGATGCAGCATTATACTGCTCTCGATGGCACGGTGTTGTACACCGTTGTTCCGAAATCACGTTTTTTAATGAAACCCTCTCTACGATGTATCGAATGAGATAGATGTTGTCATGGATACAGTGACGTAACTAGAGTGTGTGCCGCTAGGAGTGACCATTGAGGCTGCCACTCCCCGCCCGCTATAAGGTTTTGTACAGCAGACTCAAAGGTACCGCCCCATGAAGGCGTCGATCGGGGAGGACCGTTCCCTTTCCAGCACCACCGCCTCTAGCTACGCTACTGGATGGAAATAGATCAGACTGCACAGGGTTGTATGAAGATAGCCGCAATTAGAACCTTCCACTGAGATATCACGTGCTTGTGGTGGGGGAGGGTGCATCGTCATGTATTTGAGATCTTCGAAATACGAAGGGAAAAAATAAAAATATTAAATCAAATTAACACTTTACTCCTATATTTTATAGATTATAATAAAAACATGTACTTTGTTCTGACAATGACAGGATTTCCTCTTTGTGAAAATTTAAACACAGGATGTATTTGTAAAAGCGTCGAAATACAGCTTGCTCGGTGTGCCAGCATCCGGGGGCCAGTCTTAGCTCGGGATTACGCAGGTCTGCTCTACACTTTAGCGACTCTACTCGTGAAAATAAACGCCGACTTCTTTGCTAATACTCCATCCAGAATATTAAACAGTATTCAAGAGAGATATGGTCATGTGGTGGAGGCGCAATGGCCCAGTGGTTAGGGCAGCGGACTCGTGGTCCCTGTCCACCGCCGGCTTAGAACAGTTACGGTTGCTCAAAGTGCTGCAGAAAAGCCGCACGCACCTCCTTGGAATCGAAGAGCACGCATGCGTGTCGGTCTGTCGAAGACTGAATTGAGAAATTGTAAAAAAAGACGCTGCTCCTCTGGCAGTTGAATCTTCAACGACTTTCGTTACTTTGTGTCTTAGAGTCAGTTTCTTCTTATTTTTTTTTTAACTGTAATAACACAACCTTCATGTTTCGCGTTAAAGAAATGGTTGAAGTCCACTGTCAACACTAACAACTCACTAGTGATATCCTTCTTTATCTTGTAAATTTCCCAATAGCTCAACCTTTCTCATTGTTTTCGGTCACTATTTCTTTGTTGAGTCTTATCTATTCTACACAAATCGTCTGTTAACGATTGCCACTATTGTCAGCCAAAATTCCAAAATCGGTTGCTGTAGTCTTCGTGCGTTGGTAACGACGCGTTCAATTTCCAGTTACAGAGTAATATATCTACCCTTATCGCACAACAATCGTCATGTTTTGGCTTATAATTTTAGTCATTCATTTGTTTCTTTGTTTATTTATTTATAAATTTGTCAATCTAAATATCTATTGCATCACATTTTGTTATGAAATTACGTTTTGCATCGTCTTTATTGCGATAGATTTCTAATTTTGGATATTAAGTACCTCAGTCACTTTATTGATTGTGTGCGTGGGGTGTGTGTGCATGTATGTATGTATGTCGCTCTATTCATGTATCTATCCATTCATCTATCCCTCTTGAGCTTTTCATCTATCAATCTTTCTCTCTCTCTCTCTCTCTCTCTCTCTATATATATATATATATATATATATATATATATATATAT
>NC_068997.1:26495740-26499742 GCF_001194135.2 Octopus bimaculoides
ATATATATATATGTGTGTGTGTGTATGTATGTATGTATGTATGTAGGTACATATGTATGTACATATATAAAGTGTATAAGTATATATATATATATATATATATATATAAAGTGTATATAGATAGATAGACAGACAAGACAGACAGACAGACAGACAGACAGACAGACAGACAGATAGTTAGATAGATAGATAGATAGATAGATAGATAGATAGATAGATAGATAGATAGATAGATATTTGTACGTGTATGCATATATACTCTCACACACGCAAGCGCGCACACCATCCATTGCTTGCAATCTATGGCGACAAAAATCTTGTATTAAATTCACTAAAGATAAAAATACAAATAATAACACAAATAAGAAAAAATTACTTCGAACAAATCAGACGACCGACTTTCTCTGATTTATTCATAAGTAAATCCGGGTTTGGTTTACAAAGATAACATTGAGCAATATATCAAAGACGCATATAGATATGGATGAATGGTTTCATGCGTAGATGGATGGATGGACGGACGGACGGATGCATGGATGGCTGGCTGGATGGATGGATGGATGGATGGACTTTTGGAGTCAATAAATTTTTATTGAATTTCCAGCAAAGTGAAGCTGTAAGCGGGGATCTTTTCTGTTTGGTTCACACTTTTTGATTCTTTCAATTTTGTTCCAATTGATTTCAAATTTGATATATTAATGTAGTTTTGTATGATAATAACGGAAATGAAATTAATTTTTGCCCTGAATTAATAAATAAAAAGTTAATAGCTTTTAAAGTTTGCAAATTTTGAGTAATTGTAGCCAATTGAAAGCCAGAGACATATTGGTTCCTGTTTCCGTAGTAACAAGCCAGAGTATAGTCTGCTTTAATCAATCTTTAACTACCTGAGGCTGGGTGTTACCCGAGCAGTGGGTTTACAGAGGAGTGTGTCACGAGACCAGATATGTTTTTCTGTATACAGTGTCATGTCGGAATTGCGGCACACACTCTATTTTTCCAGGAACCACAATTTTCAGTGACTTGTGAAGGGCCTACTCTTACATTCCTGAAATTGATGGTTACAATTTTCGACATACAACAGTGAATCACAGCGTTGACTTTAACTCGAAACGGCACAACTGGAAAGCACGTGGGACTCTATAGAACGAATAAATGACGCTGTTGCAAGTATCGTTTTATGGTTGATTTTGTGAGTGTTTATTGAGCGAAAACACCTAAGCTCTACGAGGCTCCGGCAGGGGGTGGTGGCGACCCCTGTTGTACTCTTCCACCACAACTTTCTCTCTCTTTCTTCCTGTTTCTTGAGTAACGCTGCGATGGACTGGCGTCCCATCCAGCTGGGGGGAACACATACGCCATAGAAACCGGGAAACCGGACCCATGAGCCTGGCTAGGCTTTGAAAGGGCGACGTTTTATCCAACTACCATAACTCCTCGACAGTAGAAGAGACCTGGGAAAAATCTTAACCACAACAGTTTTTATGTAGTGGCTTTATTGCAAATCTACATATAAGAAAGGTTGGCAGCGTCGTTAGAGCGTCAGTCAATTAATTTTTGTTCTGGAGTCGTTCCAGCTGTCTGCTATCCGGGTTCAAATACCAATAAGACCGGTTTTTTCTTTTTTTTTTTTTTTGGCTTTTTATCCTATATGTCTGTAATACAAATGCAGATATTGATGTGTAAATAATCACCATTCCTATCATTCCAACATTGCTCTCCACTAACCAGTACAACCACTAGCTGCTCTTAATCACCACTTCTACGAACACTCCTATTACTTCTACCACTACGATCGCCATCACTGCCAATGCCATTCAGTAATCTCCTAAACATCGATATGGTTTGTCCTTAGTAGTAGTAGTAGTAGTGGTGGTGGTGGTGGTGGTGGTGGTGGTGGTGGTGGTGGTGGTGGTTTTGGCGGTGTAAAGAGAGTGGTTGTTTAACTGTTTGTCTATCGGGATCTAGTAGGTTTGGCTGCCAGCATCAATTCTGTTCGAATTGATTTCATATTCAGTGTATGAATGATACGCTTTCATTGACTAATGAATGACGTGAACATCGTTTTCGCTATAAATCAATAAATAAAGAGTTATTAGCAATTAGTTTGAAAATTTTGGTAATTTTAGCCAACCGTTAGCCACAGACACATTCATGCCTGTTCCCATAGTAACAAGCGGAACATGAGAACTGTTTTGTCTGGTTAGCCAGTAATCATGCCGCTCAAACCTCGTTAAAACACCACTTCTCACCAAACATACATTCTCACCTCTCGCCAGAATTACATTTTCAGATAGTAGCCACTGGTATTCAGAATAACAGCTGTGTGGTTAAGTTCGCTTCTCAATCTCACAGTTTCGGGTTCGGTCCTATAGCATTTCGGCTAAATGTCTTCCATTATAGCCCTGTTGTGGAATATCCAACTATCAACCGATGTTGCGATTCGCTGAAATGTTGCCCACATAATCAGCGAATCTGATCAATCGCGACTTCGTCTGGAAAGAATGTTACCCATGTGATCAACAAATCTAACCAATCACGACTTCATGTGGAATAGGCTCCAGTGACCATATTAAATCTGGGCGCACTCTTTTCTGAGCTTCTCAATCGGTATCACACACACACACACATACACACGACCGCCAGACAAAGAGCTTCTTCTGTTGTAGCCTTTCAAGCTACAACAGAAGAATTTAAGACCGGCTACTATTGAACATCGACGACTTAGATAGCAGAATCTGTAAAGAATTAAAGCAGAAATGCCAGATATTGAAACAAAACTTGGAATTGAAGGGCCTTATTATAAACTTAGCGGAAATAAAAATTTTAGTGAGTAGGAAGGAAGAAAGGGCCTTTATAGCATCGGAGAATTGGCCGTGCGCCATTTTGTAGAGCCGATAGAAATTCTATAGGCGTAGGTAGGATGAGAGAACTGAAGAAAAAAAAATGATTTAATGGAAGATGTCTTTCGTTCGTCCTGATTTAAACCTTTTGGTCTCTGTTTCAGTTCTTATTGCTGCCACGTAGCTGGGGTTTACTGAATCCGTTGCTAAACGGCATAAAACACTGAAATAACATAATTTGTTGGGTTTGAGACGCTGTTAGGGACAGAACTTCTGACAAACTACATCAGAACAGCATTTAAAAAAATATCCAGGTGAATGTTTGAAAAAACTTCAAATGGTTGAAAGAAATTTAACAATCTCCATAAATTGTTTTCTTTTACGCTGAAGTATTTTTATTCTAAATTTTTAATATGTCTCAAGTCCTTCCTGGTTGTGTTTTGCAATGAGACAAGAGAAGTCGGTGTTGTCTCCCTTGGATCTTGGTATTTTGTTGTCTAATTTCCTGTGGTCTTTGTCCGGTGAAGAATCAAATTAATTCCTTTCGGTGTCTTTTCAAAACAAATGCGACGGCAAAACCACCACCGAAAACAAGAAGTCTACCCATAACCATACACACACATATTCTTAAATACATATTCACACACATATGGTGATAATGAACACAAAATTAAATTAATAAGTGGGTGAATTTTTTTTTTTAATTGGTAACTTGACATAATATGGCTGTCCTCAGATTTCAGAATATGTCATAAAGGCACAAGTAATGCCGTTTAAACTATTTTCTGATATCCATATTAGAAATATCGTTGGTTGACGTCAAACGATATTATTCATTTGATCAGTAAAGTTACCCAGACTTCAGGAGCAGCTACACAAATGGTGTTGAGAATAATACTGCGGTAAGTATTGCTTTAATTGCATCATAATTAACTGGTTTTGTCATTACTACTTATAACTTGGCTTCAAATCACGTTAAGGTAGATTTTTTAGTTTTCTTCCCCTCGGGGATAGAGGATTATTTAAAGTGTTATTCAAGTCCTGGAATCGATTTCATAAACCTTATAACCTTTTAATAAAAAAAAAAAATACCTGTCCTCGTTCGTTCCAATGTCAGAGATAATGTGTTCCCCTTGTAAATCTGAATGCATATAAATAT
>NC_068997.1:26499891-26523839 GCF_001194135.2 Octopus bimaculoides
AAATAGTAAATGAGTATATGCATATATACGTACAGGTATGTGCATACCGACATCCACCTGTATGTATAGGTGCATATCTGGGTACAGGACATTGCAAACAAAACGTAGACGAGAAAACACACAAGCCACATAGAGAACATTCTACTTCATCAGCTACCCCCGTTTTAACACCGGCGTTTCGAAGAGCTAGGCAGGACGCATCGTTGAATATATTATATATAAATATGAAAGTGACATCCGAAAAGCATGTTGAAAATATTTTCAAGGTGAGACATCATACCACAATTACTTTTGGTTACACTCCCAATCTTTTAGTGGGGAAAATATCGATATTCCCTACAGCGGTGTGTAAATTAAGAGTGTGTATGCCTTTTTGATTCGTTTATTTATTTTTGTGAACTATTCTCTTCATTAATAAATAAATAACTGCAGTTTCTGTTTCTTTTCTTTTCTTTTTCACACTGGGGTATCACTGACATTTTTACGTTCGGAGTTCAGATCTTGCCGAGGTTAACTTTGCCTTTCATCTCTTCGGAGTTGATAAAATAAAATACGAGTCAAATACTGCAGTTGATGTGATCGACTTGTTTCCCTTCCAACAAAAATTACTGGCCTTGGTCCCTGCAACGCTTCCCGTTCTGATTAGAATGTTGTTATCTCGGTTGCCACAAATGGAATCCGAGCAACCGCCCTTATAAGTCCCAGGGTTGAAGATTTTTTTTTAAATGTCATCCCGTGGTGAGAAATGTTTTAAACATTTTCTTCTGTCTTCAGTTTCAGCCAGATGCTGTGGCCATGCTGGGGCACTAAACAAAAACTATTGTACAAAATCAAATCTAATAAAATGTTTCCTGCAATTAATATGTGGGTAGTGTATAGTTTACTTTATAATCATTCAAAGAAGTTGTCCATATACTTTTGTGTGTATATGTGTGCTTGCTTGCTTGTTTGTTCTGGTCCCTGTGACACAATTTTATGTAATGAAATATTGTCTATATTTCCACAGATACCTGCTACACAATGAACACCTTGTACAAAAAGTAAGTAGATTCTTACAATTTCCTTTCTATTTTTACATCCCATCAAGGTGGTGCTCCAGCATGATCACAGTCCAATGACTGAAACTTGTAAAGGGATAAAAGGATAAACACTGATTTTAAAATATGTGCTTTGTTCATTCATTCATTTTTTTTTACATCTTTCTTCCATGCTAGCATGAGTTAGATGACTATATTTTAAAGACATTGTTTTACAGCCAAATGCCCTTCTTGTTGCTAACCATTACCTATTTTACAAATAAGGGTCTCGTTTCACATGCTTTTGTAGACATGAAGTGAGCAGATGATTTGTTGATAGAAGTGTTAACTGTGTGTGTGTGTGTGTGTGTGTGCTAATTACTGTCTCCTTCTTTGACATCGCATGACAGTTGTATAACCGTGTGGTTGTTACTTCATATAACAGAATCTAGTAGATGTAAATATTGAGTAGAAAGTTTCATTTCTGAAAACGAGGTTGACGGACAAAAAACTGATGTCTTTTATTAATACAACCTGTTATATCACTTTGTGGGAAATGTATTTCTAACTGATTCAACCTCAGTATATTACTGGTATATTTTTTATTGATCTAGCATTCACTACTCTACTCCCAGAAGGGTGAATAGCTACATCAGCCCTGGCAGTATTTGAACTGCTAATGCACAGGAGGGAAACTAAATAGTTTGACCTTTTTTTTTTTTGATGCAGTTCTGTTTCTGTCAGCTGAGAAAAGGTATAGTCATATAAGTTTACTTTGCAAGCATATGGTTCTAGGTTCAATCTTTGTGTGGTTCTTTGGAGGAAATGACTGCTACTGTAGGTTTGAGATGAGCAAAACCTTGTAAGTGAATTTAAGGTATTTAGTAGTTGTGTGGAATCTCTGAAGGTCTACTGCATAATGTCATTCGATTTAACACTGCCCTCTTTTGTTACGGTATTTCTTTTGAGATACACTGCCTTTGTTTTTCAACTTATTTTTAAAATAAAGAAGAATTTAGTGAAATATCAGTCATCAGTTGTAAGATTTCAGACCATCGTTAAAGGGAGACAACTTCGGATAAGATGCTTCCTGCTGCAGCATTTCATCCTACAATTACTTGTTTCTTCCTCTCTTCTCGTCCACCCTCTGCCTCTTATATCCTGCAAAAAAACAGAAATGTCTATGAGTATTTACCTTTATCTCACTCAGTTCCACTGTTCCTCTCAACTGTTGACATAACTACAGATATGTGCCATCTTCCCAGAGCTTGACAGATAATTTGCGCTTCTAAATGTCAAAGTGTGAATTACCAAACCCGTTCCTGTGACTTATCGGTTCAGCAAAAAAGACAATAGAATAAACATTAGGCTTTAAGGGAAAAAAGTCTTGTGGTCAGTTCGTTCAACTAAAATTCTTCAAAATGATGCCCTACTATTGGCCACAATCTAATGACTGAAACAAAGGATATACGATAAAAGATCCTGATATTTTTTCTCTCAATAAATTCCAACATAATCTTAATCTACATTGTCTGAAACATATTTTTAGAAAATTTCATTAAAAAATATCCAGTTTTCAGAAAGTTATGGACGAAACAAACCAAAGTGAATGAATTATCTGAAACTTCTTTCCACTCAACCCTTTCCCTCTACTTACGAAAATTTTCCTCTACAAATTCCAGTATAACCCCAACTCTTTAGCATTTAAACCAATCAAAATATCCGACCAGTTTTATGTTCAAACAGGCTAGATCCAGCCTCTCACACCTACCCTACAATGTCATTCTAAAAATAAACAGTCAGATCACCGAAAGCTTGAAGCTATGAGACAATGCATGATTAATTCAAAACAATGTGACTATATAAGCATTACATTTGATAGAGTCATCTAAACATTAAATGGTTCTACACTATCTAAAATGTATCTTTGGAAAATTTCATTAAAAAATATGCATTTCCCAGAAAGTTATAAAGCAACAAAGTCAGTGATGTCCTAAAGTGTAGATACACCCACTGTCATATTTTGTATGGACTTATTTTCTATTATCTCTTTTTTTTGCCAGCTATCGGAGAGCTATCCTATACGACGCAGTGCCCAGTTAGTTGCCTATATCTTCCTGAGAGGAAAAGAGAAAGGTCAGCTGCAACTTTGTTTAATCAGATAGATTAAATTAACGACACATTACACCACACTAGATAACATTAATTGCCTTTTTATAAATCTACTTGTGATGATTGATGATTTGGTGGTGGCTGGGACTAAAACACCAGTCGATGTGTGTGTGTACAGCAGAGTTGATGTGGTTAATAAGTGGAGTTAAAATGTAATCTAATGAGAACATTTAGCCAATAACTTTTGACTAAATAGGTGCAGGCATGGCTGTGTGCTAAGAAGTTTGCTTCCCAATCACATGGTTCTGAGTTCATTCCCACTGTGTGGCATCTTGGGCAAGTGTTTATTACTATAACCTCAAGCTGACCAAAGCCTTGTGAGTGAATTTGGTCGATAGAAACTGAAAGGTAGTGAGCTGGCAGAAACATTAGCACACCAGGCAAAATGCATAGCAGTATTTCGTCTGCCGTTACGTTCTGAGTTCAAATTCCGCCGAGGTTGACTTTACCTTTCATCCTTTCGGTGTCGATAAATTAAGTACCAGTTATGCACTGGGGTCGATGTAATCGACTTAATCCCTTTGTCTGTCCCCTCTATGTTTAGCCCCTTGTGGGCAATAAAAAAATAAGAAACTGAAAGAAGCCTGTCATATATATGTGTCTGTATTTTTACATCCATTTTGCCATGCTAGCATGAGTTAGACCTGTCACAGACAACTTGTAATCTGCAAAACATTCTGATTGGCACACCTAATAAAAAATTACACTGATTTTTCTGTAGTGGTGCAGCACATTTGATGAGGAGTCCTGTCACATGTGGCCTTTATTCTCAAAGAAGGTTACCCCTACCTGGGTTAAAGGATATATTATTGGGATAATGGGACTGATTTCAAAACCTCTTGGCTTGGATGTAAACTTCTGAACTATACATCAGTGTCAGTATCCCAGCATACAATATAATATATTGTATGTTTGTATGTTTGTAAACACAATTAGTTTTGATGTGAATATTTTGAGTGCTAATCACGAGTTAATGATGGTACGTGTGCGTATGCACACATGCATTAATGTTTTAGATTAAAGTAATTTAATGAGAACATATGTGATAAACGAGTTTTATAAAAGATATTAACATGCTAATTAAATATACTGTTATTATTGTTTTAACTGTTGCTGTTGTTGTTGTTAAGGCAGCAGGCTGACATAATTGTTTGCATGCCTTTCAGATGAAAGTACCAGTTGAGCAGTTGGGGTTGATGTAATCAACTTAGCCCTTCCCCTGAAATGGCTGGCCTTGTGGCAAAATTTGAAACAATGATTATTATTATTATTATTGTTCAGTAGTCTTATTTTTATAACGTGCTTTCACTTCACTACCGAGCGCAGCTCTGTGCGCCTTGGGTATGTGCTGTGGTTTGCTGTGGTGCTCTTATGTTTACTGTATTGAAAGTGTTTTGCGTAGAATGTGTGCAGTACCCAGTAGTGCAATTTTCTGCATGTTATATATATTTGTAAGTCCTGGTGTTTTTGTTATGTATTTGTCTGAATATTTTTTTATTATACCTAAGGCACCTACTATGATAGGAATTGTTTCTGTTTTTAGATTCCACATTCGAGTTATCTCTATTTCCAGGTCTTTGTATTTTGTTTTAGATTATTAATAATAATAATTATTATTATTATTATTATTATTCAGCGAGCTGGTGGAAGCATTAACATACTAGCTGAAATGTAAGGCAAAGTCAACCTCAGTATAATCTGAACCTAGAACATAAAGACAGACGAAATATTGCTAAGCATTTTGCCCAGCATGCTGATAATTCTGCCAGCTCATACTATTATTATTACCAGCCATGTATTCTCATTCTATATATTATTTCTCTCTTCCAGGACTGGAAAGTATTGAAAAATTAAAAGACCACGATTCTGTTTCGCCAAAACGATTACAATCCTTCAAGAAAACTTTCCAAGAGAAACTGCAGGAAGGCATCAGAGAATGGAAGCAAAAGAATCCATAATTTTTTTATATAGTTTTGAAACCCAAAGTCTTTTGTATTTAATTAATGTTTAGTTTTTCTAGATGCCTTCTTCAAGTGGAATTGTTTCTATTGTTATCAAATCAAAAGAACCAAATAAAAATGCAAATGGAGTTTTTATATCTTTGTTTATAGTTTTTATTCATGCTTGTTGTTTATAGCCCCAGGTCAGCCTTGATTGAGCATATGTATGGTAAATTTAAATCCAGCTGCAACCACATCATCATTTTATCCTTATATCTAAAACAGCATTATCCTACGTGTCCTTTCGTTATTGATTGACTGGTATGATTTGGGAAGAGATTTGGCTGTTATTTCTAGCATGTAGGACGCTCGCGTAAAGGAGCCTAACAAAAGCATTTGATACACAAGCGCTCCAGTTTCTGTGGAAAGAAGATAACTCATAAAATACCTTATGTACTTTGGGGAGAAGATGCACCACGAGCCATTGATGCAGACCATCTTGACAAGTGTGAAGGGGAAGAGAGAAAGACGTCAGTCAAAGACTGGTGAAGACTTCAATGAATGGATCGGAAACAAAAGCTTGGCTGATTGTAATACATGCAGCACAACACAGAGGGGACTGGAGGGTTTTGGCAAACCGATCTCTGGACACAGGAATGCACCTGGCTAATGACATTAAGAAAAAGAAATAAATTTTTTAGGCCCAGGTGAGAAAAAAAAAAATAATTTTAATTGTAAAAGGTATGCTGAAGAGGATGGCAATGGATTAAGATTTGTTTTAATTCAAATTACAAGTTTCAGTTTGTAGGATACTATAAAATGTATACGCTCAAGAACAGGATTTACAAGCGCACCCATTAAAATTTCGGTGGGGGTATTTTGTAATGTGGGATACTATAAAATGTCAAAAAATCCAGAGAGTAAAAAAAAAAAGTTTCAAATTCTATTTTATTCGTGTCAGCTATTCCAAAAGTCCACCGACAATGAAATTGTTCTAACCAAGTTTTCCAACAGGTCACTTTTCGTACTTGAACTCACAGAAATAGGAGTCAATGGTAGCACAATGATTGTCAAAGCACTGGTTACCTCCTGGGTCAGGCCCATATGCTTTCCATTTGATACATGTAGGCCTCGTCTTGTGTGTTGCAATGTTCTCTTACGAAATTGGTTAGCCTAAGTATCTTTAGAATGTACGAGCATGCTCAGCCACAAGTCACTGTATATTGTGGTTACCAGCAGAACCAGCTGTTGAATACATTCTTCCAGTGTCACAGTTCCAACAAAGCACAGCATATAGAAATGTTTTATGTCTTGCGTTATAGACCACCGAAAATCCAGCTTTGGTTGGCTTGAGGCTAGTAAAAGACACTTGCCCAATGTGCCACGCAGTGGGACTGAACCCCGAACTACATGGTTGGGAAGCAAGCTTCTTATCACACTGCCACATTCACCACATTAACTTTTACTGCAGCACCAACAGATGCAATCATGATGTACTTTAATGTTGATAATAACGTAACCTCGACACATCTTCTGAGGTACACCTTCCCTCTCTTAAAAGAACATTATTGCATCCTCTTCCATCTTTATACACTTCCACGAAAATCTCTAAAAGTAGTTTATTTGTATTCTTTTATCTTATAGACAGATTATCATGTGTAAGCAATCAGCCCGTTGTTGCTTATAGTGGTGGTAGTGATAGTTGGTATTGTAATGATGGTGATCAGTGTGGAAGTGTATTATTAACAGTATGATGACAGTGATAATGCTGGCGGTGGGATGTTAGTTATGACAGTGTCGGTGGTGATGGCGATAATAGTAAGTAATGATGGAGATGGTGGCAGACAATGGTGATGATGATGTTGGCAATACGTTTCTCTGCCTATTACTGACCCCTACCTAAAAATAGTTTTGCTTGTAACCCAATACAGATTATTTTTCTCCATTACATTCCTCCCAGTCTACCTTTGTTTTTTCCATATCATTGCACTTCGTTTTCCATTCCTTCTTAAATTCCTTTCTCTTGTTTCTTTTCTTCTTTGTCATTCACTTATTCCACTGCAACATTTATATATGGTTGGCGTTAGGAAGGGCATCCAGCTGTAGAAACTCTGCCAAATCAGACTGGAGCCTGGTGTTGCCATCCGGTTTCACCAGTCCTCAGTCAAATCGTCCAACCCATGCTAGCATGGAAAGCGGACGTTAAACGATGATGATGATGATGATATATATATGAGTATTGTAGTTTGCAAAAGGTTTTGAATCACTTCTATGTAGGTATGTGAGTGTGTGGATGAATGTGTGTATATGTATATATACACACATATGGATGGATAGGTGAATGGAAGAAGAATTTGTGAGACCTGTGATACTTCCACATTTCAAAATTATTTGTGGTTTGATAAATAATTTATGAATGTTTTTACCACTGCTTCTTTATGTTAAATATCTCAATTATTTCCTCAGTTTCCTTCCACAGTTAAGGTTATTTAAAGCATAACATCAAGACATTTTTATTTTGTCAAAGTTCCATGTTGGAATAACATTCAAACACATGAAAAAATCTAGCAGAACAACATTTCAGATGATTGTTTCTTTATTTTACACAAGGGCAGCAGATGAAAAGAACATTACAAGGACAAATTAGAAAAACATTGATGGGTGGCAAATGGGATAAATTACTTAAAATCACTTATGAGGAATCAAATGTGTGAAATTATAAAGATATGTTATTGGCACATGATAGAAGGAACAGACTTGGCCTTCTGTTATAATTCCAGTTACATTTAGAATGCTTTAAGGCAGTGGGTCTCAACCAGGATCCATATGGATCCTTGGGGGTCCATTTAAGGTTTTCTTGTTAAAATTAATTGGCTATATTTCTACAATACACAAAAAAATTTGATAATTATTTTTATACAATTCCTAATAATATTTAATTATAAAAAAAAAAGATTTTATTAACATCAAATGGTTAAGAGGGTTCACCCAAGTAAAATAGGAATCAAAAGAGGTACATTAGTAAAAGAAAATGGTTGAGAAGCACTGCTTTAAGGAATAGTAAATGGACTCCAGTACTTGATTGGGACTTTATTTCATCAATCGATCTCAACCCCAGACAACAAAGGATGACGAAAGGCAAAGTTGATCATGGTAGAATTTTAAATCAAAATTTAAAGGAATGTAACTAAGTATCATGAGGCTGTTTTGTCTGTTGTTATTCTTAATAATAATAATAGTTTCAAATTTTGGCACTAGGCCAGCAATTTAAGGGAGAGGGGATTAGTCAATTATATTGATCCTAGTACTTAACAGAGGAACAGATGTAGAATCAGCAGGCTGTACAATAAATAAGTATATCAGGCTAACCAGAAATACTTTTAAGGCTAGATTTATGCAGTAAATCCATTTATGTTCAGAAATAAGAGTAACGTAATAATACCTTCAAAATGTGTTTTTGCTTTACAAATATACAGGTATTTAGTAATATAAAAGTTAGCAAGTGTGTGTGTGTGTAATTTTGTCAGATGTATTTAAAAATTAGAAACAGTATCATAATATTTAATACTCGTAGTTTGTTAGTATGAAACCTCACACACATACACTTATAGATTTATAGGGAGAGAAGTAGGAGAGATACATTCATAAAAAAATTGTATATACATGTATATATTATATACATACTTTCTTAAAACATGCCCACAGTATATATGCGCATATGGATGTGTTATATACATACACACACACACACACACACACATATATATATGCATGCACACACACAGGTTATATAAAAGTAAATATATACAAATATTGAAAATTTAAATAAAATCATAAGAAATCTTCACACAAAATAGAAAAGAGACATTCATACAGATATACACAAACACGTACATATTAAAAAAATATACATACATTCAAGCACTGTATGAATACAAATTCACATACATAAGACAAAACGTCTGTGACTATATATATAAGCATTTCATTTATATATAATATATATCATCATCATCAACATTTAACATCTGTTTTCCATGTTGGCATGGGTTGGATGACTCAACAGAAACTGGCAAGGCCAGGGTCCGCACCAGGTAGTCTGTTTTGGCTTGGTTTCTATGATTGGAAGCCCTTCCTAACGCTAACTATACACACACACACACACACAGAGGACATGTGGAGGCATATGGCTTAGTGGTGAAGGTGTTGCTCTTATGATTGTAAGACTGTGATTTTGATTCCTGGACTGTGCAATATGTAATGTCCTTGAGTAAAATGCATCATTTCACATTACTCCAGGCCACTCAACTGACAAAAATGAGTAATCCTTCAACAGGATGTTCTATCCAGGAAGTGGAGGGAGTATATATGCCACAGGAAAGTAGCCTTCTGAACCTCAGGAGGGACCTTTGATCCTCTTTATACACACACATATTTGTATGTGTGTATATATACGTATGTGTCTACCTATCTATGTAATAAATGAGAGAGATGGAGGATACAAGAATCTTCATTGATCCCTGAAATTGTTGCAACCCATCTAGCATTGATCCCTCACAGGTGGGATATTGTACTATTGTAGTGATCAATAAAGATTTTCATATCTTCCATCCCTCTCATTAATTATTACTTACATACTCAATGAACACTAAGCCAGTGAGCGTGAGAGATGTGTGGCTTTGGAGAGTTTTGACTCTTCTTTCTAGCAAACGGTGCATATCATACCCTGACTTTTAATAATATATATTTTGCCTATTTTGGTTATTCTTGCTGGCCACCTTATCGTTATTTTTTTAAAGATAACTTATTTGGATTTTGAATATACACACATATATATATATATATATATATATATATATATATATATATATATATATATATATATATATATATATATATATATATATATATGTATGTATGTATGCACACTTATTTATGTGTGTATGTATATATATATGCATATTCTGAAATGTATTAATTAAAGAAGGGTTTTCATAATGGGATGCATTTCGTATTACATATTTTGCAGATCTGAAACATGCATATTAAATGTTTTCAAAATATCATTGTTTGATTTGACATCAATATTACTATATATATGTATGTGTGTACACACACACACACACACACACACATCCATACTTATATGTACAGGTCTATTTTATTTATTTGTCCAAAGCATAGTTTGATATGAAATTTAGTATAAAACAGAATAAACAATAAAAACATGATGGTTTGTAGGTAAATATTTCAATATTTCTTGAAATCATAAGCCAATGTTTCAAACATTGAAGAAAAGTTTCTTTGAAATTGGCAACGTGGCAGTAAGGAATCACCGTGAAGCCAGGTCATCTTTAGTTTTCTTTTCAAATTTATTGAGCACTTTGCTGGAATTCTTTCGAATAAACAGCCACGTTGCACTGAATCTGTTTCTTGTCTTTGAAGATCTGCTAAAGTCTTTACTAGAATTGTTGTTGTTGTTGGTGGTTGCTGTGAGAGTAGTGAGAGCATTGTCTGTATTGCTAATGTTGTTGTTGCTGTGATCATAATCAATGTCATGACCGTTATTATTATTAACAATGTTGTTCAGACTGTTGTGTCTCTGAGCTTTATTCCTCGGAGTTGTGTTGCCGTTAGCGACAGAGATTTTTGTTGGATATACACACCCGACGGATTTGCAGCGCTTTCGCTCATAGAATGGTGATTCTTCTGGAATGTTCTCACCCATTGGCGTCACCACTTCGAGCGCCAGACTCTCTCCTGCCTCATGGACCAGGTTCACCACTTCGTCATGCATGCTCCACTTTGTATCCTCTTTGCCAATAGCAACAATGTAATCTCCAACTTTTAAACCACTCTCCTGAAAGCAGTAATAATAACAACAATGATTTCTTTTATTGGCCACAGAGGCTCAAGACATGGAGGATAATACCAAAGGACCAGTTACAACACACAAAGCAAAACAAAAAAATACAAACACAAAAACAGGTAGGGTTTACATTGATCAAAGGGAGATACTAACACATTAAAGGAGATAACAGAGGGTATGTAATAGAAATTAGGGAACTAGATAATAAATAAAATCCCTTCTACTATAGGCACAAGGCCTGAAATTGTGAGGGAGGGGGCTAGTCGATTACATCAACCCTAGTACGTAACTGGTACTTATTTCATCAACCCTGAAAGGATGAAAGTCAAAGTCAACTTCAGCAGAATTTGAACTCTGATGGATGAAATTCTGCTAAGCTTTTCACTCAGCATGCTAACGACTGCCAGCCTTAATAATAATAGTAATAATAATCATAATAGCAATTATAATAATTTCTTTTATTTGCCACAGGGGCATAAGATGAGGGGGACATTACAAGGTCAGTTTATAATTTGTATAGAGGGTTACATAGAAATTTGGGGAGGAAGAAAGGGAGAAAATAGAGTGTTGCTCATAGATTTGGGGGGTCTCCCATATTAGTGAGGAAATCTCCCTCGTTAGCTTGTAAATCTCACTCATAGGCTTGAATTATTTTCAAAAGTTTGTGAGTCTCCCTCATACATTTGTAAGTCTTCCTCATTGATATGTGAGTCTTCCTCTTTGATTTGTGAGACTCTCTCTTGCCAATTTGTGAGTCACACACACTGTAGTTTCTGACTATTTTTCTGTTTATGAAATTTTGAGTTGTTCTTAATGACAGGAATTTTCCTCTTACCATTTTAGGATCCAGCAGTCCATTGACTGTTCTGCATCCAATTATAAAAAAGCTGTCACTGTAAACTTTAGTTGTTGGTATCACATTTCTCCCCCCCCCCCTTTCTCTCTCTAATTAGACGCAGGTTAATTAGTGAGGAAAAGTAAAATATAACAAAGTCTCTCTTACCGCAGCTGGTGACCCTGGTTCAATACTGTTGATCTTCACTGGACAATCCCCACGGATACTGAAACCAAATCCGTACTGAGAATTTTTCGTCAAATGAATAAGACAAGGTGCTGTCCAAAGTTTATTGGCACTGAATATATTGAGTGGCCCCTAGATGAGAAGGATAAAAAGGAAACAGATGCAGCTTATAAATAGGGTGTATATCTGTGAGTATATTTTTACATTTGTGTGTCTGACAGAATTCTGTACAGCTTTTATCCACAATATTTCAATCACAAGACATTGGTCAACACTAGAAAATTGTAGAAGATACTTTTCCAAGCTATCATGAAGTGGGATTGAACCTGAAGCTCTCAGACTAAAGGGTTGTGTAGCAGATGTCTCAAGTACACTGCTTTGGTGGCACCAACACACTCACACACACATTGTGTATATCTAGTATGAAGATTATAGTAAATCTACTGGGGATCGCTTCTCTATATATATATGACAAGGCATTACATATTTTTCTTTATTGTAGTAAATTTGACTTATAGCTGTTTCCAGTTGTCATTGTAGGTTTAATATTGATAAGTTTACTAAATTGACCCATTGATAACTGAATATATACACACACACAAAGGAAAAAGTAATAGTAATAATAAGATAAAGATAGTTGTTTCAAGTAACCTATGAGAAACAAAGAAATGATTTTATAAGAATAATGTAGAATATTTACCAAACTTTGGAACAAATCTGTAACAGCATGATTAGAAAATTCAGGATAAATGTCCTCCACATTATACTGAGATTCTGGGATTATTTCTGGCACTTTAATCAGATCGGTGAAATCATCTTCTTCCTCTAGATTTTCAAATTTTTTCAGTGCTCTGATAAGATGAAAATATGAAGAAACAAGACAACCAATATTAGCTGGTAGAATCATTAACACATTGGGCAAAATGCTTAGTGGCATTTTGTCTATTTCTATGTTCTGAGTTCAAATTCCACTGAGGCTCACTTTGCCTTTAATCCCTTTGGGGGTCAATAAAATAAATACCTGTTGAACGTTGGGGATTGATTTAAATAGCTTAGCCCATCCCCTTGAATTGCTGACTTTGTACCAAAATCTAAAATCAATCAATATTACTTGAATGCAGTGGACTCGTAGAATCAGTAGGGTATCACACAAGGTGTTCTGTGGCATTTCGTCAAAAACTTATCTGTAATCAAACTGTATTTCCATTCTTCTAAGGTCAGTAAAATAAAGTACCTGCCAAATACTGGGTTGACTTAATCAGTTAACATCTCCCCCTAATCTGTAATGTTATTTTGTTATGGTTTATATTGGTTAACATGAATGGTGGAAGAAGGCATAGTCTATTTTACATGCACAAAACATATTTGAATGACAATTGTCTGACAATATTCTCTAGATACGGTTTTTACATAATTATCACCATCTTCATTTAACATCATCCATTTTTCATGCTGTCATGAGTTGGACAGTTTGACAGAATCTATTTAGTATCACATTGTGCTTCACCTAGACTACTCTATTCTAATGTGTGTGTGTGTGTGATGAAGATGATATATATATAACAAAATAGGAAATTGAAAATTTTTGGTATTATTTCTGATTTCCTGCTTGTTATACAATAATTCTGCAAATAATATTTCCACAATTCTCAATTTTAATATGTATTTTGACTAACATACAGCAGTAACTGAGACTACATATTGGATTGTAAGAATGGATTAAGCAAATGTGCTTCAAGAGGAAACAACTGGGATTTATCCTAACAACTTACATAATATATACACATGATAACTATGTGTCTGTATATTTCTGTTCACACACGTACATATACATAGCGCCAAGAAAATAGATGTGTGATTGGTACATAAAATATTATTGTATATGTTCCCACATACCTTTCATAGGTTTCACGTAATACTCCTTGAAACAAGTCAATCTTGCGCATCTGCCTACATAAGTCATGGGTGTTCAGTGCTTCCTCCAGGAGCACAACGCTCTCACGATAATGAGCTTTGCCTACAAATATGAATGACTATTCTTAAACAGGTTGATAATATAAGGGGAAGCATCAGGAATGTTGATTTTTTTCAATGGACTGATAATGTGAGAAGGAATTATAGTTTTTTTTTAATAGATGGGCTGTATATATACATACATACATACACTTATACACTCACAAATCCATACATCCATTCAGATACACATGTATATACATCTAAGCACACGTACATACACAAACATACATACATGCACACATATTTGCAATCATTTCTCTTTACATAAACAAGCATTAAAATACACACACACAGACATACATACATACGTATAAGTTCCCTTATAAGACAAGTTTTTACTTTTTTTTATACAAACACACACACATACACTAATGTATTTTCTTCTTGCTAGACATTCACACACACTTCTAATACATACCCACACACACACACATATACACTCACTCTCTCCCTCTTCTTTTTCTCTGTGTCTGTATCTTCCTAGTTGTCTCTCTCTCTCTCTCTCTGTCTCTCTCACACACACACTCACACATTAACACAATACCCATACTGTCAACAGTAAATTGTCATCAATATATCTGAATGTAATTTCAAATATTTACCTTGAATTTTCCTCTTCTCAGAGTTGAAAGGTAACACAGTTGCCATGTCTTGGAAGTCTGGTGAAGATGATGTGATGTCAAGAACTTTGACCAATTCTTGTAGTTTGCCAACATCGTCACTATCTGAAATTACAAAAATACACAAATTCTACTTCAATCTACTCCACAGGATTTCACACCAACAAGACAGCGCAGTTTGTTAGAAATAACAGCTAATTTTCTCCCAAATACTCGTCTAAAGTTAGGCACAGCCATGATTCTGCAGTTAAGAAGCTTGCTTCCCAACCATGTGAGTGGATTTGGTGGAAGGAAACTGAAAGAAGCCTGTCAAGTGTGTGTGTGTGCGAGTGTGTGTGTGCGCATGAGTGTGCGTGCATGTATGTACATATACACATATATATGTATATGTATGTGTGTGTGTATATATATATATATATATATAAAAGAAAAGAATGAACATATTGGATAATTTAGTCCCAGATAGATGAATCTCCAGAACGAAGCAACATCTTCCATTTCTCAAAGTAGTATTCCACACTACCACTACCGCTATCATCTTCATGACCATCTTCTCTGCTACCACTATCACTACAACCACCACCACCACAATCACACTATAACCATACCACTACCTCCAGAACCACAACCACCACCACCATCATCATTCTTCAATATATTCATAACTCACCATCTTGTTCCATCAGGGCCAGTGCTATGTAGTAATGTGCTAAAGCTTTGTAAAACTGACTTTTCCCCAGCATCATTGAAGTCCAAGAAAACGGTACATATTGTTTAACTGGTTCCACCGATATCATATCGTGGGCTTTGGTGTATGTTGTAGAAACCTGAAGAAAAAGAATATTTGTTATGAATACTTTTTTTTTGTCTCAATATATATTGTTTCACTCTTGCTACTACATACAGAAAAACAGGCAAATTTATGCAGAATTATATCATCATCATCATCATTGCCATCATCATCATTACCATCATCATCATTACCATCATCATCATCACTTAATGTTTGTCTTCTATGTTGGCTTGGGATGGATAATTCAGCAGTATCTTAGAAATCAAGGGATGGCTTTGGGCCCCATTGTTTGCTTTGGCAAGGGCTCTGCAGCTAGACATTGTTCCTTAATGCTAATCTTTTTACGGAATGTACTGGATGTTTTATAAAGGGTTGAATGGTTGAGAAGTTCACAGTACAACCCGGTGTTTCCAAGCTTGATCATCACGATATGACGCCATGGATAAGGATGATAGATATCAGGAAGTAAAGGATGAAGTAGGAGTGGTGGGAGGATGTAGAAGTACATAAGAGTAGCTATAGTAAGTGGAGCATGATGGCAAATATAAGAGGGTGTTGAGAATGATATGGAAGGTGTTAAAGAACTGCCTTAAAGGTACATGTATCTGGAATACTCAGCCACTTGTTAATTCATTTAAGTTATCTAGTTGGTTGACCATACATCAATATCAGCACGAGAACCCATTGATATCAAAGGGAGATAACTCTTGATTATATCCCTTTATCCAGTCATTTGCAGTACCATTAAATTTTCGTATAACTTTAAATGCTTTAAAAATGTTGTAAAGAGCACCCTTTAAGATCTTTAGTATTCAAACTGACAAAGCGCTGAGTCTTCCCCTTCTTGACACACTGTCAGCGAAAAAACAAACTAGTGTTTGCTTACTCAGCGTGTCTCTTTTGGCTATGCATCTAGCATAAAAAAATGTTTGCATCAATAGACCCAGCATAGAGTTAAGCTGTTCATGCAGCCGGTTAGGTACACCCTAAGTATAAATAAACATTGGCTTTTATCCCATTGGCACTTTCCTCACCATAAATGAGAAATCAGTTATTTCCCCCACACTCAACACATATATACATATATATACAATCACATATTTTCTAAAAATAAACCTCCCATGTGCTTCTGTCCCTGTCTCTCAGTCTCCACTTCATTCTTATCACCTCACCTTTGCCTCGTTTTCACCTTACTACTAAATATCACATAAAACTAAAGTAAACTTTTGCTTATGTGCAGGTCACTGGCTAAGTTATGCTCTTACCTTAGATTTTTTGGGCCTACCAATTTTGAACAGTCTCAAGTGTAACAAGCCAAAACTATAATGATAATTGGAAACTTGACTGATGAACAGAGGGCCACGAATGGTCTGTCCTGGTTTTTCCTGTTCGTCTTTGTATCATCTATCAGTCTGTATGTTTTTACTGTCGTCCGTTACGTTCTTATTCCGTTTTTTCTTTTTTGGTGGAGGGATATATATATGTTTTTATATTTCACGATGGTCACTTTTTTTGGTCAAATATATATATATATATATATATATATATATATATATATATATATAGATAGATAGATATAGATAGATAGATAGAGAGAGAGAGAGAGAGACAGAGAGAGAGATGAAGGTAGGCAGGTAGGTAGATAGATAGATAGACACACACACACACACACAAGGTGCGCACACGTGTAAACACATACATATACAAGTACAACGAAAATGGACATTGCTACTTACCTTTGCTGCCATCTTCGCAATCTTGACGTAGTTCAATAAACCAGGTGATATACCATCCAAGTTCATCCTTTCATAAATACACTCCACAGACTGGGCCTGCAAACAATGTAGGGAAGAGTAAACAACCACAAGTTACTAAAGAGTGAGTCGTTTTTACATCAATATATGTTAAACATGTCTTGCTGCCAAGGATGCTGTTGTTGTTGTTTGTTTAGTTCCAGGTCCAGACTTCTTTTAGTAAACCAATGATGTCTAGATACTCCAAACTATTACCATTCTGCTTGTCTAGAACTACGTTCTTTAATGTGTCCTTCTCTTATTTATCCCTTTGGCATTCAGATTATTCTGAAAAAATGTAATACTCACTCACTCACTCATTCATTCTTCATCATCATGTATATGTGTGTATATGTTTGTGTGTCTGTTTGTCCCCCCACTCTCAGCATCGCTTGACAATCAATGCTGGTGCGTTTATGTCCCAGTAACTTAGCAGTTCGGCAAAAGAGACCTATAGAATAAGTACTAGGCTTACAAAGAATAAGATCTGGGGTCGATTTGCTCAACTATAAAGGCGGTACTCCAGCATGGCCACAGTCAAATGACTGAAACAAGTAAAAGAGTATCTTGTAGCTTTGAGATTTCAAGGATGTGATTGTATAATTTT
The DNA here is from genome assembly GCF_001194135.2 of Octopus bimaculoides. Taxonomy (NCBI): domain Eukaryota; kingdom Metazoa; phylum Mollusca; class Cephalopoda; order Octopoda; family Octopodidae; genus Octopus; species Octopus bimaculoides. Next base: position 26,517,739 of record NC_068997.1, read on the forward strand.
AGAATGACATTGTATGGTAGGTGTGAGAGGTTAGATCTGGTCAGTTAATACATAAAATAAGTAGAATATTTGGGCCAGATAAGGCCATTTAAATGCTAAAGGTTTAAGATAGTAGAGTGATGTGATGGAATTTGGTTACACTTTCTAGCACATCAAGTGACCACATACAGAGTTCTATCAGAAGGGTTACAGAGGTGTTATTTCTCAACAAACCACAGATAAATTTGAGCCAACAAAGGGGCCCCTACATTGTATTCCAGCCTGTATAATATGACAGTTAAATACCCTCAAATCTCTAGGAGTTGCCATTAGTCAGAGCTGACTGTATTTGCATCTATGCATGCAGGTTTGGAGAAGTTTGTGTGTGTGTGTGTTGACTAGTTTCTGTCTACCTTTGCAAGTCTCACCTTGATGTGGTCCAAGAGAAGACCACTACTTTAGTGCTGATACAGCTAGGCATCGGTATCATCAGACATTGCTATCATAATGCAAAGGGCCGAAGAAGATACCTTAAAGCATCTTGGACCAACATTTTAGCATCCCAAACTTAGAGCCTTACCTTCATGAGTTTAATCAACATAAGCAACGTAACTGGTTGCATGTCCATGCTTGGTGCATCACTGAAATAAGTGACCAGATACTGGAAAGCACCAGCAGCTTTCTGGAAGTTTTCAATGGCAGCATTCATTCCAGAGAGTACCTTGCGATCCTGTGAGAAAACAACATTGGTTAAAGAAATTCATTTCTGTGTATAACAATTAAAAAGATTAATTGACAATTAATTTCTGTATTAGCATACAATAGAGTACCATAAACAATAAATAAGTATGTTATGTACACACACACATTATATAGATATTTATACAAGTGTTATATGGATGCAAAGCCATTGTTTACTCTATGGCCAGACATATATTTAACTTCAAACACACAGGCATACATTCTCATTTATATATATATATATATATATATTTATTGTTATTATTATTTTTATTATTTATCATTTTTATTATACTACACTCTCTGAGTGGTTGGCATTAGGAAGGGCATCCAGCTGTAGAAACTCTGCCAAATTTAGATTGGAGCCTGGTGTTGCCATCCGGTTTCACCAGTCCTCAGTCAAATCGTCCAACCCATGCTAGCATGGAAAGCAGACGTTAAACGATGATGATGATTATTATTATTATTAAGGCAGTAAGCTGACAGAACCATTAATATATGGGGCAAGATGCTTAACAGCATTTCATGCGTCTTTATTATTCTGTGTTCAAACTCCACTGAGATCGACTTTTCCTTTCAGAGCTGATAAAATAAGTACCAGTTGAACACTGGGGTTCGATGTAATTGACTTGCCTCTTCCAGCAAAACTGCTGGCCTTTAGCCAAAATTTGAAACCATTTTTATTATTACCAAGGCAGTGAGCTGGCAGAATCATTAGCATGTGGCAGGGGAATGCTTCGTGGCACTTCATCCATCTTTATGTTCTGAGTTCAAACATCACTGAGGTTGACTTTGCCTTTCATCTATTTGATGGGGGTCGATAAAATAAGTACCAAGTGGGCACTGGTGGGTTGATGTAAGCGACTTCCCCCCACCTCCTGCCAAAATTGCTGGCCTTGAGCTAAAATATGAAATCAGTAGTAATAGTAGTAGCAACAGCAGTAGTATCTTACCTGTTTACAAGCAATCTGTGTGTACAAGGCTCCGACATTGAATAAAACACATCCTTTCTCAAAGCTAATAGCTCGCTGAAAATAAGGCACGCCAGTCAGGGAGTCATACCTAGTGTATATAAATATACACAGAGAGAAAGAGAGATAAAAGTATGTACATACATTTGGATGTGTGTTTATGTAAGTGTATGTGTATGAATATCTGTAGACATAAAAACTATGCCAAAACAGATAGTAGAGCTTGGTGCAATCCTCTGACTTGTGAGCTCCTGTCAAACTGTTTGACTAATGACGGCATGGAAGATGGATGTTAAATAATGACGATGATGATGATAATGTGATATTAGATATACATACCAATGGAAATAGATACCAAGATTTCTGCCAGCCACATAAAATCTCTTCTCTAGATGACTGAGGTGATTATAGTATGTTAATAGTTGTATTACTCCAGATTCACTACGCTGTGGTGTACGGATATTCTGAAGATGAGAAATGGAGTATAAGAATGGGAACACACAACAACAACATCAATATCAGTAATTAACAACACAGGCACTGTCAGTTACAATGACAATGGTTCCAGTTGATCCGATAAACGGAACAGCCTGCTCAAGAAATTAATGTGGCTGAGCACTCCACAGAAAAGTGTGCCTTTAATGAAGCTCTCAGGGAGATTCAGCATGACACAATGTGACAAGGCTGGTCCTTTAAAATATAGATACTGCTCATTTTGGGCATGAAATTAAGTGTCTTGCTCAAGGACATGATGCACTACTGGGAATCAAACTCACGACCTTACAATTATGAGCCAAATGCACCAACCACATTTTCAGTCCCCTTACCCTTGACTCAGTGGTACATATAGGATGTGACAGCAGGAGAAGAGAGAGAGTGAAGGCTGCACTAACTGAATAAACTGAAACAATGTGAAACTTACCTGTCTAAATTCCATCAGCTGGTTGATGGAAGTTGTATACTTAGTGCCATCATCGTTGAAGTGTTCCACAATGAAGTCCTAAATATGAATAATTTATGAGACAAATTATACAATGATTACACATTATTAACATTTTCAAACATACACAAACCACCATCATTTAACGTCTGCTTTCCATGCTGGCATGGTTTGGAGAGTTTGACAGGAACTGGCTAGGCAGAAGACTGTACCAGGCTTCAGTATCTATTTTGGCATGGTTTTTATAGCTGGATGCCCTTCCTAACACCAACCAGCCCACAGAGTGGACTGAGTGCTTTTTACATGGCATTAGCACAGTCAAGATCAGTTTTCACAGCTGGTTGCCATTCCAAATGCGAACCACTTTACAGTGTGGACTGAGTGCTTTTTATGTGGCACTACCACCAGCAAGGTCTGCTGGATTTCCTTTCTAATGCCAACCACTGAGTATTTTTGATGCAGTACCAACACTAGTGAGGTCCAAGTTTTGGCATGATTTTTATGGATGTATGCCTTTCCTAATGCCAACAACTTTACAGAGTGACCTGGAACCACTTTACATTGTGGACTATATATATATATATATATCCATGTGTGTGTATGTTATGCATGTATCTACATATATATATATATATGCATACATAATTAAGGATAAATCAATTAATGATCTTAATGTGCACTCCATTAGCACAAGGTTGAAATCGGACAATCTAGAATTAACCTCAAAATTTTACTAAATCTCTTATTCATTTGCTTGCTTTCAGCTTTGTGCTAATGGAGGGTCTTTTGATATCTATCTCTAGCATGTAGGTGCTGTTTCTCAATGCCTTTAATTATGATTATATCTATATAATTATATATATATGTATAAATAATACAGAATGGGACAAGGACGCAAAACATCCAGACAGTTAGGTGATACACAAAAGGGACAAAACATACAGATAGACGATACAAAGAAAACATGGACAGATCATTCTCAATATTGCTCCAATCTGGCCAGCCCCAATGAAAAACTAAGCTAAGAGCATTAGATTCCTTGGAAGAAAGCAGCGAATGTATACAAAAACAAGGATGGAAAAAAACGAACAATGTTACACAAATACAATAAAAACAATAAAACAGGACATATATATATATATATATATATATATATATATATCATCATCATTGTTTAACATCCGCTTTCCATGCTAGCATGGGTTGGACGATTTGACTGAGGATTGGTGAACCAAGTGGCTGTACCAGGCTCCAATCTGATTTGGCAGAGTTTCTACAGTTGGATACCCTTCCTAACGCCAACCACTCCGAGATATGATGCAGTACGGAATTTTGTCAGTGAACAGGTCGTGGTCTCTAAGCGATGAAAATATTTTGGCAAATTAAATTTAAATGTTGAAGTGAATCTAACGGTTTTTGTGTGTTTCTTAAATGGCTTATAAACACCTTCCATGCTGCAATTGTTTTCATTCCAGCACACGATCTCAGATCAGGTCGCTTGCTATGCAAGTACATCTCTCTCTAGAGAGAGAGAGAGAGAGAGAGAGAGAGAGAGAGAGAGAGAGAGAGAGAAAGAGAGTCAAAGGCATAAATGTGTGGTAAGAAGTTTGCTTCCTGACCACATGGTTTCAAGTTCATTCTCACTGCATGGTATCTTGAGCAAGTCTCCTACTACAGCCCTTGGCCAATCAAAGTGTTGCGAGTGGATTTAGTATTGAGAAACAGAAAAAAGACCATTGAATATGAGATTTATATGGGATCTGAGGCAGATACCATATTCAAAATTGTGTACCTAAAGTGGGTACAATAGCTAAGATAGGGCACGTCAAGTGAGTACTAAAGCTTAGGTGCTTTATCCAGGGAGTACCATTATTAAGGAAGAGTATCCTAGGTGAGTACAAAGCTAAGGCAATACACTTAAGTTTTAGAGTTATAATTAGTGTAAAAGAAATTTTAAAAAAGGTGTTTAATATTACCTGAATGGGAACTGTAAAGTCAACTTCTCTGGTTTCTTTCAGACCCAGCGGGACCATCGGCACAGAGTCTATAGCGCTGGAAGGTTAAAATATGGCGTATGTATATTTGTGTGTGTGTGTATATATATGCGTTTTGCTCCATTTATTGTTATTAAAGAGGCAAACAATATACACACACAGCAAAGGAGAGAGAGAGAGAGATGGCACTAATACATTAATGAAACTACTCAATACAGTTTTTTTGCGGGGAGGGGTTCTAATATGTCAAAAAAACATATGTGACTAAGAGTATGCCTCAGTAGAGAAAGAGAGAGAGTACTGATATATCAATGATATGATTCGATTCTGAGTTTATTGGACATTTTGCTTTTTTAAGGAGACAAACAAAACATAAAATGCCATCAGAAGAGATAGGGGACAAAGTTAAACACAAAGACAGAAAAACACAGAGATAGAAAGAGAGACAGAGATAGAAAGAGAGACAGAGATAGAAAGAGAGACAGAGATAGGAGAGACAGAGATAGAAGGAGAGAGTGACAGACATACACACAAAGTACTAACTTGGCATGTTGGTATATATTAACAGAACTATTTAGTTCACACAGTTCCTCTTTAAGTAGTTGTATATTTGAGTTAAAGAAAGACAGTTCAACAGCCACTAATTCTTTCAGCCTCTTGTTTCCTGTTGCCCTACAAAACAGAAAAGGAAGAATATAAAGATAAGCAATTATTAATTGCAGAGATTAATTTACATGAATAAATAAATAAACAAACAAACAGATGTTTAATTGTGTATTTTAGGTGTATTAATTGTCCACTTTAAGCTGACAAAGTAGTCTAGTTTGAAACTAACTATTAAGATGTGTTGATAGATTTGATGGTTGTTATACAAGCACACGATCTGTGTGTGTGTGTGTGTGACTGCAGTTCAGCTGTCATAAGTATAGTGGAAATGAGAAAAAAATAACCACTGGGCATTACATCAGCGCAACATTTACTTTTGTCATCAGGCTTACAAAAGCTGAAGAAATGCAGCGATCACTGTATCTCTGACACAGAAACTTGAAGTCCCGTATGTGAATCTCCATAATTGTTTATATTCTTCCATTTCCAACAATATTGGGATCTACTTCATTTGTGTGTATGTGTGTGTCTCTCTCTCTCCTTTTATATATATATATGTGTATATATATATTTCGTTTTGGGATTTGGTTTGCAAGATTTTTTATGTGATTTCGTGTGTTGAAGTCAAGAGTCAAGACTATTGTGTGAGAGTCAAGACTATTGAAGTCAAGAGTCAAAACTAACTGTGAGAGTCAAGACTATTGAAAAGGTTGCAAGACGCAACGAAAATTTTAGGAAAATAAAAATAAGAAATAAGTGGAAATTTTAACGGTGAGTGTGTTAAATTTTAAGGCACGATAAGAAAATGACTCTCCCCAGACACAACAGTGTGTATATATATATATATATATATATATATATATATATATA
>NC_068997.1:26523849-26524578 GCF_001194135.2 Octopus bimaculoides
ATATATATATATATATATATATATATATATATATATATATATATACACATATATATATATATAAACTGAGGAAAACAGTCAAAAAGGTAAACGTCATGGAGATGACAAAGGACCACCACAAGAGATGAAACACTATAGTGAAGATGACTCACATAAACCATGCAAGATTAACATAGAAGAATTAAACAGGTTGTCCTGAAGCTATAGCAGAAGACACCCCAGGTGCCATGTAGAGGAACAGAACCTGGAACCATGCGGTTGGGAAGCAAACTTCTTACCATACAACCATGCCTTTATACTTTTAAAAACATACATGCATGTGCACACACACGAAGTCGTGTTTTAGCTGAATGGGAATGGATTTAAAAGAAAACAGTGGAGGATAGGTCTTTCAACTAGGTCACATGGATACCCACATATAACATAATAACTTAGATAATGGCCAGTATAGGCCCAGGCCATGTCTAACTTAACACATTAAATCTGAAACAAATAGATAGATGGCGTCCTCACACTTGCACACATGCATACACAAATGTCCATTAATACTAAGACACAAACATAAGAATTGGATGAGATATGATGGCTTGGCCATCTCTCCCCAGTTCTTATATTAATTAAATCCAGAAATACAACACGAGGGATAGCGGTAACAACAGATCAATAGTTTATTCTAGGTTGGTGTAGAGCCATTTCGTTCCTGGGTGAATAGGCATGCCGCTAGAATAC
>NC_068997.1:26525321-26527011 GCF_001194135.2 Octopus bimaculoides
GAGGGCGAGGAAACAAGATGGCCGCCGAACCCAGAAAACATGGCTAAAATTATACAATGAAAAAACAAAAATTGTTTTGTTAAAACAAAGAATGACAAACTCAATAAATTTGCAAAGCAATGCTGTGTCGGATGCAGTAACGGAAGCAAAACTTTTGCATCCGACACGATGTGAGTAAGAAAAAGGTTCTGTTCACCATGAAAAGTTCAGCCAGACCTAGAGATAAAGGGTCTGTGTGAAAGAAAGTTGCAACAAAGGTGTTGGCGTGAGCAAATGTGTATGCAAAGGTTGAAACAATATGTAATGTGTACATATTTTCTTTTAGCATGTAAGAATGACCATGCGAACCCAAAAGGAGAAATGGTGACGAATGGAAAAACAGGATTCCTTTTATTTAAACGCGTCACACGGTCGAACACAAGAAATATATCAAAGATGATATACAAATATGTTATACTACGATAACATAGTAATTCATAAATGACCAGTAATTAAGACGATAGAAGACAACCGCATGAAATGAATAACAGAATTATTTATTGTGACATTAAAATGTATGTCTGTGTGTGAGTGTGAATGCGACATAATGAAAACATAATAAAAGACGGGCCGTCGTATAAAGAAAAGAGTATGTGTAAGTAATACATGTATGTGTATGCGTTATATACAGCAGATAAAAGAGAGTCAGTAACACGTGTGAGCATTTATACCAGTTCTTAGAGTAGGAAGAGTCTGTATGTGAAAGAAGTTGAGGCTGTGTGTGTGACAAAGCGATCACTAGTTGTGCTGTTGTGGCTTCCATGCCGGGCCGGGTTCTTGTTATACAGATGTTCGTCGCTGGCTGAACTCTTGGCTGTTATTTTGTGGTGAAGATGAATCACACAAACAGAATCGAAGAGAGAGAATATGTGCCGCGGTTACTGTTTGGACGCTGGTGTACGTAGAAAGTCGGGTTGACTATGGTTGGCGATGATGCTGGTTAGTAGTCGTAGACTCGTGTTGCTGATGGCGACGTCGGTGGTAGTCGTAGCTGGACGAAGCTGTTGATGTAGTCGCTGGAATTGGTGCTGCTGATCTGTGTGTGGTACACGGAACAGTCTCTAAGAGAAACTGAACCGAGACGAAATTGCCGGGTATAATCTAGTCTATTTAAAGCAAAATAGGGGCTCCAGAGAATGATTAGAAAAACACTATCACGTGACCTTATTAGGAGCTGTGATTGGTCAGTTTGCGTTCTGGCGGGAACGGTTCGAAGAAGTTGCCACTTCGAATAATAGTCAGTCACGTGATGACAAGGAAAGGTGTTTTCTACTACGGCCGATCTTGAATATATTTAACAGCGGGGAAGATGGCTTCTTCGTATACAATGGCGATCGAGGTGTTAGTTTCACTACAAGCACGTTACTGTGCACAGAAATGGCAGAAAAACAATGTTTGTTTGTACAGAGAAATGAAATGCCGGCGGCACAAAAATGTCAAACGTATATTGTTTTGGAAAGTTTCTTTGGCCAATGCACTGTCCGGCCAGATCTAGTGACATAAGGGTCATTTGAGTTTTGTCGCAACGACGAAGGTGGAGTGGTTTCTGGTGTGTGTGTTTGTGATGGTATCGATGTTGGTGTATGCATTGGTAAAGATGTTGACAGTGGTGTGTGTGGTGTTTGAAATACGGGCACGTCGTCCACGGAAG
>NC_068997.1:26527021-26527524 GCF_001194135.2 Octopus bimaculoides
AAGATTGTGGAACCATGTGTGCAAAGGAGAGAGAGAGAGAGAGAAATGTTCGTAAATACAAAAAAACAATGGTGTTTGCTTTTGTTTTGTTTCTGTTTGTGTGAGTGTGACATATAAACACAATAGGCAGGCTGTCATGTAAACAAAGTGCATGTGTATACAAACATGGATGCATGTGTGTGCAAGTAATACAGAGCATAGAAAAGAGTCTATAAGCGCGTTAGAAGAAAGTCCAGACACAAGGATAGTAAATACCAGTTCTCAGTTAAAGTACACAGTAGATTGAAAGTCTGTATATAAGATGTGCAGGCATAGCTAAGTCACATGTCGTGAGAGGTTGTGGCTTCTATGCCGATTACTTGATACAGGAGTTCTCGCAGGTTGTATTCGCTGTTAACCATGGTGAAATAATTCACGAAGTGTTGAGATAGAACCTGTGCGAGTGCTGTTGGTTGCTGTGTACGTAGCAAGAAGTTGGTGTTGACCCTAAGAAGCTGGAGGTC
>NC_068997.1:26528370-26531241 GCF_001194135.2 Octopus bimaculoides
ATACAGCAACACGAGGGATAGCGGTAACAACAGATCAATAGTTTATTCTAGGTTGGTGTAGAGCCGTTTCGTTCCTGGGTGAATAGGCATGCCGGTAGAATACCAAAGAAGCTTCGACCACATGTCGGGGTCGAGTTGAGACAGCTTGGAAGAACGTCCTGTCACGACGGCTGCTGGATGGATAAGAGATACGTGTTGTCGCCACCGCTGCTAGAGAGAAAAGAGATAGAACGCTATTGCTTTCTCTCTACCTGTTGCATTGCGCATGCGTGCTCGGGTACTTCCGCTGACGGCAAGTCCCTTGCACATGCGCAATGGCACTTCCCAAGATGGCATCCAATGGCGGCCACACGCGCCACTACAAACATAGCTCTCACACACACACAGACATGCAGACAGATTCAATCATATATGTATTCCTGTAAATATGCATTAGTACATAGTTACATTCATATGTACATTATTATCAAAGTACATACACACATGCATGCACACACAGAGAACAACACACACACATATGTGTATGCATGCCCATACAATGACATTCTTACCTGCACAGACATACATCCACAGAATCACATATACACACACACTTACACATACAAGAACACACACATTCATACATATACACACAATCACAGATATACACACACACACACACAAACACATACACTTATATGAGTGTGTGTGAGCAGGTATAAACACTGACACATTTACACACACACACTTATAGACATGTACACATACATATGCAGGTCCTTAAATCTGGGGCATATTAGGACGTGGTGGGGACAGGGACCCGGGGGGGGGACAGAGGCAGTAGTGATAAGAGTTTATAGGTGAAAGGAAGGAGTTTATTTTAGGGAGCTTAGCCTTGTTGTGGTGGGGAGGAGGAGCCATTAGGGAAGGGAGGGGTTATGTTAACCTGATATAATTAGCCCCTCTCCCCCACCTTCCTATTTGTCTTTATAATGTAGAATATAGGGGGGAAGGAGAGGTCTCCCATGGAATAGATCAGCCAGTGGGGTGGAAAGAGGAGTTGTTTGGGGAGTAGGAGAGAGAGAGGGAGAGTGAATGAAGACATTGTTTAGGGATCACCAGACACGGTGGGAGGGGTGGAGGGGCGACAGAGGGATGCAGTAAGTATTAATGGTAAAGGGTGTGTGTATAGCAGGTGAGCAGAGCAGGGCTTAGTAAAGAGTTTAATTTTTGGTTTAGGGGGTACAGCCTCACTAGAGCATGTGGTGGGGGCTGGCTTGGAAGAAGGTAGGAAATTGTGGATGTTGGGTGAGAGACTAAGAGAGCAATGAGGGAAAGGGAGAAGTAGGGGGGTGGGTCATTGGTTTCTGAGTGGATTATGGGTTAAGTTAAAATAGGGTAGTAGGTTGGTTTATGTTGGATAGAATTAAGGGGTAAAATGGGTGTGGGATACTAAGGGACCCTGGTGGTGGTGGTGATGGTGTTAGAGCTATATATGGAAACAGAAAATCTAAGCAAGATAGAATCACTGCAAGTCCAACTTGCTTTAAGCAGATTTATCATCAAATACTTTCCACCCATGACTATCCAACCTTTCATATCTTAGGAACTACATTATCTACTGAATCATTCATTATTTTAAGACAGCAAGTCATGACTTGAGGAAGATTTAGTTGCTATTTCTACTTAATTGAGCAGCTATGTAGAGGTTTCCTTAGGGTATTTTAATTGTTTTTGTAGTTTAACCCTTGGCGAGTGACCCTGATAAAGCAGCCGTGATCAAAGGCATTCCAACCTCAAACAACCAGTATCATTTTTCTCTGTTTAACTTCAGAGTTGACCTGAAGTTAAACAACAACAACTACGTCCCCAGTTGATGCATTGTATTACTATCACTCACAAGTGAGTATGATTTGGTAACGTACCATGCTTTTGCTAACTGTTTAAGGTGCCTGTGTAGTTGTGAGGAGACACATAGACACCTTCTATACTTTTCCCCGCACATCACCTTGCAGAAGATCAGGGATGTGACTACTGGAGGAGAGAAAGAAATGGATGCATTAACACTGGAGTGGTACACATTTACAGCCGAATAGACGGGAGTGAAATTAAATAAGCTGCCTTTTTCTTAGGAGACAATATGTCTCTTGGCCTGGGAACTGAACTCACGTCCTTATGGTCATGAATCCATGGTCTTAACAACTAGGCCAGCCAATAATGGCTTGTTTATAAGGAGCAGTAGGGTAAGATTTGATAGGTAAGAGAGAAGAATTGGATGGGAGCAGGTTGAAAGAAGATATTTAGGCCAAATGACAAAGGTCAGATGATGAGGTAGGTAGGAGGGGGGTGTCGCCTTTAAGTAAACATTCCAATCAACAGGTGAAACAAAAGTCAGGTAAGCAGGAAGGAAACAATAAAATTATAATAAAAGCTACACAAATTTAAATAAATAGATAGATTGACAGATAAATAAATATTTCTGTTGCTTCTAACCTTAGTTAGTTCTTGGCTTCCACCCCCACCCCCCCAAATGTCATCACCACAACCACCAACAACCATTTTAACCACAACCAACATCACCATCATAACCTTCATGAATGGTATCCCCTGACCACTATTACAACCACCACCACCACCGTCACCTCCACTACCACTAAAATCATCACTATCACCAGGATCATTTCCACACACATCAGGTGTGGGGGGGGGGGGTGTATACAAATATTTTTACTGCTAGATTTAATTACCCTTTACCTAAACCTGGATAATTCTTTATACACTTACAAAAATTAATCTTATTCCATTTATGGGAGGAGCCCTTGCCTTTCATTCCCCACATAAGGGTTTGCTTTCTCATTGCTAATACTTTTTCCTGTATATATATATATATAT
>NC_068997.1:26531379-26532279 GCF_001194135.2 Octopus bimaculoides
ACTTATTCTCTTAGTCACTTTTGCCAAACTGCTAACTTACAGGAACATAAACAAACCGCTGGATAGCTAGTAGTGAAGGACAAACACAAAGACACACACACATACATACATGCCAGCACCATGTAAAAACTGACAGGCTGGTGCCACATTAAAAGCCCCCTTGCCAGCGCCATGTAGAAGCACCTTTGCTGGTGTCACGTGAGAAGCACCTAAGCCAGTGGCACATGAAAGCACTCAATACACTCTGTTAAATAGTTTGCATTAGGAAGGACATCCAGCCGTAGAAACCATGCCAAAACAGATGACTGGTGCCTGGTGCAGCCCTCCAGCCTTGCCAGCTCCTGTCGAACTGTCCAACCCATGCTAGCATGGAGAACAGTCGATAAATGATGATGATGGTGATGATATGTATATAGATCATCGTCATCAACTGGTTACAGTCAAATGACTGAAACAAGCAAAAGAATATAATATAAAAAACGCATATACATGCACACACGCAAGCTCACGCGTGCGCACATACATACACAAGATCTAGGGCATACCCAAAACCACCAATGCAATTAGCCGGTTTGTGAAGTACCCCAAGGTTCAACTGGTCTACACACATACCCTCACTTTTGACCTTTCCAGCCCTTCCAGACACGACCACCACCCCCACCCACTGCTACTGCTTGTACCCCCCTCTTTCCAACTCACCACCATCACTGCTGCCGCCACCATTGTCAAGACAATGTTATCAAACAAAAGCTGTCTCACAGCAAAGTTTCATTTAGTCAGACATAGCAAAATATGTTAGGGTTGGATCTGTGGGTTAAGGCAGCTGACATCTTATCTCTCACCCTCTCATACCTCCCTCATATATTCATTCTGTTTCTCTCTCTCTCTCTCTCTCTCTAT
>NC_068997.1:26536587-26538482 GCF_001194135.2 Octopus bimaculoides
GTTTGGCCGTACGGCTTTTTTATGTTGTTTTTACTGTCCAATTTTTCCTGTCTTGGTTTACGTTTGCCACCTTGGAATCCTCTGTTTAGTTGGTTGATCCACTACTCAGGAAGAGACTATTCTAGAGTACGTCCTGCCTTATCTTCGAAACGTAGAGTTAGAATAGAGGCAGCTGATGAATAATTCCAAGTGGCTTTCTGTTTTCCTATGTGTTCATTCCGTTGTCTGTAGTTCATTTTTCTAACGTCCTGTACCCTGATATGCATCTATATACACATGTAGATGAAAGTATATACATATATGTGTGTATACATGCATATATACTTTTTGTATATACATATACATATATATATACACAAGGGGTTGCTGAAAAGTTCCTGGCCTTAATGTTATCACAAAAGGCCTGATTGAAGGCCCAACTTTCCAAGTTCTTTTACAGGGCTTAGAAAAACTGAAGGACTACTGCAATAAGTGTGTGAATCTGACAGGGGAATATGTTGAATGAGTCATAATCAACTGATCTTCTTGAATTTTCTTTTATCCAAAGCCAGGAACTTTTCAGCACCCCTCATGTATAACCACACATGTGCATGCACACACACACACACACACACACACACACACACACACTTACAACCACTTTCCTCCCTACTACATACCTACTTGGTTGAAGGGTCTTTGTCTTGCAAGTAACTTGGCAACCTCACTAGTGCTGGTGCCATGATAACAGCACAGACACTGGAACTCAGATACGGAGTTGGTGGGGAGGGGGAACTGTGTCATCAGATTCTGTTGAAACCATCCAACCCATGCTGCTCTCTGAAGCACCCCTTGAGTCTGTCACACACACACACACCCAATACACATGTGCACACACATCTGTGGGGGTGGAGGAGGTTAGCCTATCCAGGTTTATGCAGAAAACCCAAAAATGTCATCTTCATAAAACATCGTTGGGGCTGGGGGTGGCGGTACAGGTCGCCCCCCCCCCACCTTTCCAGTTGCTACACTGAAGATAGCTGTTAAATGACAGTGATAATGTGTGTGTGTGTGTGTGTGTGTGTGTCTGTCTGTCTGTCTGTCTCTATACACACACACACACACACATGCACTCGTAGACACTATGTACTCTCACCAGACTTTACAGGTGTTGAAATAATAACATCTGTCATTTCTTTGTGACAAACAATTTAAATATTTCCTTTTTTCCCCATCATTTGCAATATGGCAGTTATCCAATTATATGTCCACTTCCTTCAGTCTGTGACATAATTCCACTCAGTCTAAAGACTGGGCAACATTTCTACAATTAATTCAGACTTCCTCTTATTATCAAATTGGTACAAGCATAGCTATGTGATTAAGAAGCATGCTTCCCAAAACAAGATTTTGAGTTCTGTCCCCCTGTGCAACACTTCAAGCACTGCCCTCAATAACCCATATACATATATATATATATATACATGGTTGGTGTATGGTAATCCTGGTGGTGGCGGTGGTGGTGGCGGCGGCTGTTGTGGTGGTGGTGGTGGTGGTATTCATAGTGGTATTGTAGGTGCAATGGCGGTGGCAGCTGTAGTGGTGTTGGTGGTGATAGGCAAGTCCTGATTGAGCAGACCTGTAATGACAGACATTCCAGCCATGACGACCATCCTGTCTTCCTCTTAGATACAAGGAACTCAGAATCACATCATCTAATACATACTTCTTTAAAGTCAGTAATGTGTGATTTGAAGATTTAGCTGCTATTTCTAGCAGGCCACATGATGACATAGAAGCTTCCCCTCCTCCACTGTTGGCTCACGATTGCAGGATTTGGAGTGGTGGCAGTGGTGGTGAAGATAATAATAATAATAATAATAATAATAATAATAATAATACACAATTCCTATCAT
>NC_068997.1:26538492-26540735 GCF_001194135.2 Octopus bimaculoides
CTTTCGGATCTATTTCAAAACGGGGGCACCAGTTTTCATTTATGTTTTATGTAGTGTTTTTGGTGCGCTGTAACAGTGTATATCGCATTAATCCCCTAACCCTAACCCTAACTAGACTGTTAACCCTAACCCTAACTCTAGAATCCAAACTCTAAAATTGTTACACACATAGATACGCACAGCGTAATTTATTATATAAACAATATATGCGTATAAATTACGATTAAACCGGATGAAATATGTCACAGGGAATAACATTTTTATGACCGCCCAGCAGTAACTCTATTCAGCTGAATAGACGTCAGTGATTGGTTGAAATTACAGAAATACGACAACTTTAACGTGGAATAACTTGCGATGTACGTTTTTTTGTTAAGAAGACTAAGAGTAAAAGATGTTTTATATGACACATTCTACCAGTGTCCCAAGTTTCAAAGTGTTTCGTTAGTGTTTCGTTAAGAAAATACTGGCGCCCCCGTTTTGAAATAGATCCATCCTTTCTATTGTAGACCACAAGGCCTGAAATTTGAGGGCAGGTGGCTAGTTGATTATATCGACCCCAGTGTGCAACTTGGTACTTATTTTATCAACCCCAAAAGGATGAAAGTCAAAGTCAACCTCAGCAGAAAGGGGAGGAGGATGCAGATGATGGAAACTGCTATGACAACAATGATGATGACCCCATCCCACCCCCCACCACCAATATTTATGGGAGTCCAATGACGACAATGACAATGATGGTAACCCCAATACTAATGGGAGTCCACCATCAGGATTACAAATTAAATTGAAAATGACCCACCTGAAGAGATTCTCTGCCCCTGCTCGTAATCGCAGTTCTTTGTCAATTTCATCATTCAACTTTGACCTCCGAGTTTGTAGTCTGCCACGAGCGGTTTGATTCAAAGGGTCAACAAGCTATAAAATAGATAAATGAATGAATAAATAAATAAGTAAATATATAAATATCCTATTTACTTTATAAATCATCTTTTATTTTTTGTTTCAGTCATTGGACTTCAGCCATGCTGGAGCACCACTTCAAACAATTTAGTTGAACAAACTCACTCTAGTACTTATTTTTGATTACAAATAAGTTCACCACCATCAATTCACTGCAGGGAAAGTTCACTGCCATCAATGCACCACGAAAGGAAGTTCACCACAAGAAAAGTTTACCAAGAAAATATATACTCTTTACTCTTTTACTTGTTTCAGTCATTTGATTGCGGCCATGCTGGAGCAGCGCCTTTAGTCGAACAAATCGACCCCAGGACTTATTCTTTGTAAGCCTAGTACTTATTCTATCGGTCTCATTTGCCGAACCACTAAGTGACGGGGATAGAAACACACCACCAAACATACACACACACACACACACACACACACACACACATATATATATATATATATATATATACGACGGGCTTCTTTCAGTTTCCATCTACCAAATCCCCTCACAAGGCTTTGGTCAGCACGAGGCTATAGTAGAAGACACTTGCCCAAGGTGCCACACAGTGAGATTGAACCCGGAACCATGTGGTTGGTAAGCAAGCTACTTACCACACAGCCACTCCTGCGCCATAGTATCTCAGCATTAATAGTTTCCTTGTGGTGAACTTTCCTTGCAGTGAATTGATGATGGTGAACTTTCCCAGTGGTGAATCGATGAAGGTGAACTTACTGGACATGTTTATTATTAAGTCTGGCATTTATTCTGTCAGTCTATTTTGCAGAACTACTGAATTGCAGGAACATAAACAAACCAACACCACTTGTCAACCAATGGTGGGGACAAACACACATATCTGACACACCATGCACAGACATCTGACTCTGACATCCATACACTCATACATCTGGTACACACACGCTCTTACTGGTCATGTTTCTGTTGGCTTCCAAGTCCCTTCAAAGGCCAGTCAGACACCAAGGTGCCACCAGCTTCCTGTCCAGCCCCACAGTTCAAGAGATTCTCCTTTCCAGTATCGCTGAAATGACAATCTCACTTCTAACAACACTATTTGACCTGCCTTGACCAATAGTAGCCCTGTTTCCAGTAACCAGCTTGGACTTCCTATATCTCTTCATTCAGTGAATTGGAACTGAATGAGCTAGGTCTCTATAAGAAGCCTGTGAAACTTTAAGTTGCATGGAACCAAATCAAACTGTTATAAATAACACACACACACACACACACACACACACACACACACATACACACATACACACACACACACACA
>NC_068997.1:26540745-26542510 GCF_001194135.2 Octopus bimaculoides
ACACACATACACACATACACACACACACACACACACAGTAAGCATGCTAA
Organism: Octopus bimaculoides; assembly: GCF_001194135.2. NCBI lineage: Eukaryota > Metazoa > Mollusca > Cephalopoda > Octopoda > Octopodidae > Octopus > Octopus bimaculoides. The sequence goes on from NC_068997.1 coordinate 26,540,796, forward strand.
AAGTGGACATTAAAACCACGATGACAACAACCATGATGATGATGATGACAACGATGGTAATGATTACTGATGCTGATGACGACAATCACAATGATGATGATTATGATGACAACAGCAATGATGACATTGATGCCAACAACAAAGATGATGATGATGATGATGACAATGTCAGTAATGATGATGGTGATGACAACGGCAACCAGCAGCAATGACCGATGATGATGATGATGATGACAAAGATGCAGCAGTAGATGATGAAAATGATGATGATACACACACACACACACACACACAAATAGGCTTGGGTGTGTTTTATGTGGGTGGGTGTAAAAGGAAATAGTTATGGAGATAGATTCTCATGTCTTAAAAGGACAAAACTTCTCAAAAGGTCAAATCCAAAGTCTTTTCTTTTTTTGTGTGTGTGTTGCTTGACCTTTCAAGGAAGTGAATTAAGGGAAGGGAGGTGCTGTCAGATTGAAAACAAATTTTATTTGAACATATAGCAGGGTGTGGTGGAAATGAGTCAAGGGTGGGGATTGGTTGGACAGAGCTAAGGTAGAGTGTCATGGTCATGGAATTCCTTTTTATTTTTCCCAGGGATTCACCTTATGGAAGTTTTGTAGTTTTTGTTGTTGCATTCTCAACTGTTGTTGTTGTTGTTGTTAATGATGATGATTATTACAACTCTGATGTTGGAGGGGACACAGTTGATTTAGCATGATCCTGGTCAGTCTTCAACTCTCTCTTTCTCTCTACCCCCCCCCTCTCTCGTCTCTCTTCCCTCCCTCACTTTCACATACACACATGCACACACACACATACACACACACACACACACACATATATCAAACTCACCCTGGGATAATTATAACTATAACATGTGAAGAAGGAATTTAAACCAAGGAGTGAAACCACTTCATAGTCATTCAGTTTGTTAGAAACAGCAGCCAAATCCCTTTCAAATTGTTCCACTGTCTTAAAAAAAAAAAGAGAATAAGGATATCTGAGATAATTCTAAATACTTTACCTTGGTTGGTGGAAATAGATGAGGTTGGCACAGTTACAATGTCTTGGCCATCACCAGCCATCACCAGTCACAAATGACCATGGGATAGCACTTAGAAAGTTCCTCTCCAAGGTTGTTTGTGGAGACTGGCAGTTGCCCATGCATACTGGTCTCCCCTCTCCATGCTGCCAATGTTATCCAAGGGAAAGGCAAAGGCCGATACAGCTTGGCACCAGTGACGTCGCAATTCATTTCTACAGCTGAGTGAACTGGAGCAACGTAAAATAAAGCGTCTTGCTCAAAAACACAACACAGTTTGGCCCAGGAATCGAACTTACAACCTAACAATTGTAAGCCCGATGCTCTAACCACTGAGCCATGAAATAGTGATGATAATAATAATGATGATGGCAGTAATAATAATAGTAATAATCCACAAGGCCTGAAATTTTGTCAGGGAGGGGACTAGTCAATTACACGAACCCCAAAAGGATGAAAGGCAAAGTTGACCTCAGCAGAATTTGAACTCAGAACGTAAAGATGAATGAAATGTTGTGAAGCATTTTGCCCCTGCGTGCTAACAATTCTGCCAGCTTGCCACCTTAATAATAATAATAATAATAATAATAATAATAATAATAATAATAATAATAATAATAATAATAATAATAATAATAATAATAATAATAATAATAATAATAATAATAAT
>NC_068997.1:26543055-26554215 GCF_001194135.2 Octopus bimaculoides
GGTGGTCGTCGTCGTCGTCGTCATAGTAGTAGTAGTAGTAGTAGTTGTTGTAGTAGTAGTAGTAGTAGTAGTGGTTGTAGTGGTGGTGGTGGTTGTGGGTGGTGGTGTCTGGTGGTGGTGGTTGTAGTGGCGGTGGTGGTGGTGGTGGGTGGTGGGTGGTGGTAGAGGTGATGGTAGTTAGTGAATAATGGTGGTAACTGTAGTCATAGTAATGATGGTAGTGGTTGCAATTATAGTTGTGGTGGTGGTGGTGGTGGTAGTGGCTGACAGTAGCAAAAACAGTAGTAATAGCGTTGTGGTGCTTCTAAGCAACAGATTAATCCATCTCCACCACTCCAGGAACAATTATCTTGCAGTTATAGAGACAAGTTCACTCTCTCTCTTACCACCTTCTCCTTTTCTTTCTCCCTCCTCTCTCTCTCTCTCACTCCTGCTTCAGGGAGAAAGGAGGAGGTGGTGAAACCAGGGTGGAAGGGTGAGGTTGATAGGTGCAGAGGTTGGAGTGTTTGTATGGGGAGGAGGGGGTGCATTAGAGGACAAAACATTCCTTATTTATCATTGTTTCACACACACACACACACACACACATGCACATGTATTTACAAACTCAAACATAGATGCTTACATAGATATACGCACCACAAATATGTACCACACGCATTCACATAAATACATGCATACATACATACATACATACATACATACATACATACATACCATATTTTCTGGCATACAAGTTGACTTGGGATAGAGTTTAAAGCAGTGGTCCTCAACCAGGGTCCACAGAAGATTCTGTCATTAAAATTTATGTGCAAGAAACTGGTTATATTTCTACCATGCTCAAAATCATCATTATCATCGTTTAACGTCCGCTTTCCATGCTAGCATGGGTTGGACGATTTGACTGAGGACTGGTGAACCAGATGGCTACACCAGGCTCCAATCTGATTTGGCAGAGTTTCTACAGCTGGATGCCCTTCCTAATGCCAACCACTCAGAGAGTGTAGTGGGTGCTTTTATGTGCCACCGGCACAAAGGCCAGTCAGGAGGTACTGGCAACGGCCACGCTCGAAATGGTGTATTTTACGTGCCACCTGCACAGGAGCCAGTCCAGCGGCACTGGCAACGATCTCGCTCAAATGTTTTTACACGTGCCACCGGCACAAGTGCCAGGAAGGCGACGCTGGGCACAGGTGCCATCACGATTTCGCTTTCGTTTGCCCCAACAGGTCTTCGCAACATTTTTGTATGCAGTAGGCACAGGCATGGCTGTGTGGTAAAAATCCGTTGTAAAATCTCCAGCTGTAAACCTCATTTCGAAACTGTCATAGTACATCCTCAATATTTTGATCACTTTGTCTGGAATGCGGAAGTGGTCCATGGCTCTTATCAGTAATTCATGTGGCACTGAGCCATATGCATTAGTTAGGTCAAGCCATACCACGTTCAGACTTCTCTTGTTCTGCTTGGCATCCTGGATCGCTTTCCAAATCGAAAAACAATGTTCAACGCATCCAGATATCCTGGGGATTCTGGCCTTTTGAACAGATTCATCAACATATCCGTTATTTTGTAAATATGTTACTGTTCTCCTCAAAAGATTTCCCATAAAGATCTTGCCTTCCACATTCAATAAGGATATCGGCCTAAACTGTTTTAAAGTCTTTGCATTGGAATCTTTCGGCAGGTATATACCTTCTGCCTTACACCAATCCTCTACTAGAGTCTCTTCGCGCCACAGTTGTCGGAGTAGGACAAAGAACTTCTTTCGCAGACGATTGCAATATTTATAAACTTTATATGAAACACCATCACTTCCTGTGGCACTCTTTGCTCTCACTTTTCTTATGAACTCATTCACCTCTTTCTCCCTGATGTCCCCAATTTGGAATTCGATATCAGGTTCTGAGAGATGATTTAGCCCATGTAGAGGTGGCAGTGGCTGGTTACGGTGCGGATCACTGTAGATTTCTTTGATATGAGCGCCCAATTCTTCTTTCATGCACGATAAAGAACCACTCTTCGGTTCAGTGAACTGCTTCTTAGTAAACCCGTATGGGTCCTTCAGAAACTACTCCCGAGTCCTTTTACTCTCCTTTCGACGATCATATCGGCAGATATGTTGTTGAGCATGAGGACATTTCCTTTTCAAATCGTTATACAGCAGCACGAGGCCAGGTTTTTCATCTTCTGCAGCACATTTCCATCGCTTTCTTAGGCTAGTCTTTTCCTTCCTCAACTGTTTCATTTTCCGGATCCACCTGCTTGGTCCACAATTTCCTTTCGCTAATCGGATATTCTCTTTCACTCCAAATAAATCCTTTCCTGTATCGTAAATTGAACTTGTTAATTTTCCCAGTTTCTCCACTGTAGAGCCTGTCATTTTATAAGGAGCTCAACATACTTTGTTTTCAAAGTCTTTATATTTCCCTTACATATATTAGCAGCAGGTCACAAAACCCTCAGTTTCCTCCAAGTACTATCTGATGCACCAGTTTCATGGCTTGCAGTTTCCTGACAGGAAGAGGTCTTTGCTGTAGCATTTATCGATCCACTGTAGTTTGAGTCTGGGGATGATTTGCCACATGTTTTATGATCAGATGTATATATATGTATGTGTATATATGCATGTGTGTATGTAGATATGTGTGTGTGCATATATATGTATATATGCATGTGTATGTATGCATGTATGTATGTATGTACATCCCTGTATATATGTACATTATGCATGTATGTCTATAATATATATATAACAGACTTTGACCTCAATTTCAATGACTGACTCATACTTTTTATATTTTTCCTGAACAAAAATACGGATGTTTCAAGTGAATGCATAACTCATCAAAATTAACGAATCAAACTTGCTGAACTCAAAATAAATCAAGCTTTAGATTAGCTAACTCAGCCAATGAAGGAAGCAGAAATATCTGAGAATAGCTAAACATTTGAACAAAGAGCTTAAGGCAGCTATGCATACATGACAAGTTCTATTCAATATGTATTGAATTCATCAGCAAGTTTCACCAAATATGAAGAGACTGCACCACAACAACCTATTTTATACTAACTTAAGTACACTGTGACAGCTGACACTTGCATTAGTTCTCTCTCCCCTGCTCTCTGTTTCTCTATCTTCCCCTTATTTCCCCTCTCTCTATGTCTATCTTATCTTCACATACCTACAGAAACTGCATGCAACTAAATCAATGTAACATTCTGTAGTTTCTCATCAGATGGTCATATCCAATACACCGTATGAAAAATAGAAAATGTCTTCTCTCATACTTTCATCTAAATTTCCAGTCACCTTATTGTACATGTGGTAAAACATATTTGTGTTAAACTGGTGACGATTTCATATTTGCCCCAAATGTTTTATATATGCATTGTATGTACATACATACACACATATTGTTGTGTGTATGTATGTATGCATGTGTGTGTCTACACACACACATGCCACATAATAGTAATAATAATCCATTCTACTATAGGCACAAGGTCTAAGATGTGGAAGGGGATAATCGATTCCATCGACCCCCAGTACTCACCTGGTACTTATTTTATCAACCCTAAAGCTTCCAAACCACCTGGTTCCAGGTTCAGTCCTACTGCGTGACACCTTGGGCAACAAGTGTCTTCTACTATAGCCTCAGACCAACCAAAGCCTTGTGAGTGGATTTGGTCGATGAAAACTAACAGAAGCTCTTCGTTTGTGTGTATATATGTGTGTGTGTGTGTGTGTGTGTGTGTGTGTGTGTCTATATGTGTGTATATCTTTGTGTCTGTGTTTGTCCCTCACCACTACTCGACAATCAGTGTTGGAGTGTTTTGTCCTTGTAACTTAGCAATTCAACAAAGGAGACCAATAGAATAAGTACCAGGCTACAAAAAGCCCTGGGATCGATTAATTCAACTAAGACCTTTAAGGCAGTGCCCCATCATGGCCACTGTCAAATGACTGAAACAAGTTAAAGATGAAAGAAAAGATAAGGTATATATACATATATATATATATATATATATATATAGAGAGAGAGAGAGAGAGAGAGAGAGAGATATATAGATATATATACATACACACACACATACATATGTACATACATACATGAATACAGACACATACACACCCACAGACATATAGGTATACATGGACATATGCATACATTTGTACTTACACACACACACACACATATATATACATAGGCATATGCATACATGTACACACATATAAAAACACACATTCATAAATACACACACATATACACACATATATATGTGTGTGTGTGTATATGCATACAGACATATATACATGTATGTACATGCATAAACCATGAATATACATACCTACATCTCTATTTATACATTTATGAATACCTCCATACACAGAGAAACAGCTGACAGGAATTAGAAAGAAAAAGGAGAAAGGCCATTTACTCTTTGTCAAAGCTTTCTAAAGATTGTTTTTATAACTTATTAAGTTTCAAGCCCTTATTGTCTTCTTAAATTGAAGGATTTATCTGTCTACCTTAATTGAACTTAAGGCTAAATAACAGAAAACATTATTGAGAAGACTAATTGTTTTTGTTGCTGTGGTTGTAGCTTTCATTGTCATTGTTGTTGTTGTTGTTGTAGTTATTAAATCCTGGGTTTAACATTGAATAAGTAGATCTGTCATTAACTCTTTTGATGTCATCGTACACCAAAGACTATTTTGATTCTGGGAGTCAATTTATTTGACTTAAACCTTTCGAGACATTGCTCCAGCATGGCTGCAATCAACTGATTGAAACCAGTAAAAAAACAACAGATAAACGATAAATGAATGCAATTATGACTTATGACTGATACGTCTGGTTTTCACTGACAAGTGTACATCAGTCAAAGAGAAACAAGAAGAAAAGTGAAATGTAAAAAAAAATGCAAAAAAAAAACAACAACATACATATAAAGAATTCAAAGAGAAAACAAATGATAAGAATGAGTGAGGAGAATGGGAATAGAATTATGCGGTGGTGTTGGTGTGGGGCGGAAGGATTTTCCACCAATGTTCAGGTTTTTATCCAACTGGTCAAACCAGAAGAACCAACGAGGGGTTTGTAAGTGGTTTCTTAGTGATACAAGATTGAAGGGCTATTATTTTTTGGAGTATCTGTCTGTTAGTCCCATTGCTGTCTTTTATTAATTACTCTTAAAGCTCCTGTCACTATGGAGATGGTTGTTGTTATTGCTGCCACTGCTACTACTGCTATTATCATTATCGTTGTTTTTTAGCTTCTAACCAAGCACAAGTAGAAATATACCTGTGAGGAAACCACTACATTTTACTGTTATTTAGCCCCTGGGCAGCCAACCCAGGTTGAGCAGACCTATGATGAAAGACATTCCAGCCAAAAGGAACCATTGTTCTCTATAAAAGGAATTGCATCTTTCATGTTCTTTTTGATGGAAGACAAGAGAATGTGATCTAGAAGGAGATTTAACTGTTATCTCTAACAGACCAAGCAACTACTTAGAGACTTCCCTCATTCTCCTCACCCACCCTCATCAATGCACTCTCTTCCTATTTCTTATCTCTGTTATGTAAACAATTTTTCATATTAGTCAAGCATACTTGAGTATGAGGGTATTGCACAAATTCTGGAATCCAAGAAAGAAAATGTGACACATTTATCTCCTCTCTCTCTCTCTCTCTCTCTCTCCACTCCCCCCTCTCTCTCTCTCCCCCTCTCACATGAGTGCACACACATATACATGCACAAACAGAAATTTGGGGCTGTGCTTCCCAACCACATGGCTCCTGGTTCAGTCCCACTGCATAGCACCTTGGAGGCCAACAAAAACCTTGTAAGTGGATTTAGTAGATGGAAACTGAACGAGGCACATTGTATATATGTATATATCTATGTGTGTGTGTGTATGTCTTTGTGTCTGTTTGTCCCCCACCACCACTTAACAGCTGGTGTTGGTTTGTTTATGTTCCCATAACTTAGCAGTCTGACAAAAGAGATGGATAAAATAAGTACTAAGCGTAAAAAATAAAGACATAAGTCCTGGGGTTGATTTGTTGCAGTCAAGTAAAAGATAACAGATATCTTTTAGCTCACAGCTAGACAAACACACACACACACACGCATGTGCGCGCACGTGCATGCATGGGATATGTAGCACACTGCCTAAATACCAATCTTGAGAATAAGGCTTCTCAAACTGAGAAAGGAGAAGGCTGATTTGGAGACTACAGATCCAAGCCATCACTGGAAGTGTAAAAATCTGTAAAACTTTCCGGGCGTTTATTATTAAAGAATATATGTGCATGTCGAGACGTGCAACTATATGCATGAGAATACATGCATAAAATAAGACATACAAATCTGCACATAAACATACATACAAATTATATCCTGTTGGTGTTGTTGAAATTCTAGTGAAGGAGGCTTGGATCTAGGTTAGAAACAGGTTCTTTCTCTATTGATAAGAAATCTTGAAATAAAATAACACACACACACACACACACACACACACACACACACACACACACACACACACACACACACACACACACACACACACATACACTGTATGTCTGGCTCTATACAGTTTCCATCTACTTCTACATGAGGAACAAACAAGGGGATATGACAAAGACAATAGAATCAATCCCTAATAGGTAGGGGGCCTTGTCAATGATCAAACAAATTCTAAACCCATAAATCAAACCCACATGTCGCACATGTATCAGTATATAATATAAAGAAAATCGTAGTGTTAGGTACTACAACTAAACATATAGTGTACCGCAGGGCTATGACATGTGTACACAACATAGAGTATATTGCAATATTGGTTGGAAAAAGAAAATGCTTAGTTAGTTTTTGTTATTGACTGGTAATTTATTTCATTGACCCCCCACCACACGGGTGACAGGTAAAATAGATGTTAGCAAGATTTGAATTCATTGTATAAAGATCCAGGAAGAATACTACAAAGTATTTTGTCTGATATCCTATTGAAAAGGAAAGTGAGGGGAGCGAGGGAGGTGTTGCCTTCCAGCGATTTTGTCAGAAGCTGGGTGAATGTAACACGAATGGCTCGCTCGAGTGAATAGGCATACTCTAAGCAAGCGACGCAAAATCAAGGTTGGATGAAAAGAAAAGTGTACTTGCCCAAGAGGTCAGGATTAGGGTTAGGGTTTTTCTGGGGTTTCACAAGCAGCCCTTGAAAGTTTCCCGCTTTTGGGGATTCAACTGTAACTTATATTGCTTTTCTTTATTTACACATTCCAATCCCACTTGTTTTGTACTGTCCTGTATTGTCCCCTATCTTATATATGAACCCTCAGTGGTTAATAAAAAAAAGATTATTATTGTTGTTGTTGTTGTTGTTATCATCATTATTATTATTATTATTATTATTATTATTATTATTATTATTATTATTATTATTATTATTATTATTAGGCAGCAAACTAGCACAATCGTTAGCATGCTGGACAAAATGCTCAGTGGTATTTTCTTTCAGCTTTACATTCTGAGTTCAAATTACCCTGAGATCAACTTTGTTTTTCGTCCTTTCAGAGTCAACAAAATAAGTACCACTCAATCACTGGGGGTCAATGTAATTGACTTCCCCTTCCCTCAAGAACTTCTGGCTCTGTGCCAAAATTTGAGGCCATAATTATTATTATTATTATTATTATCATTATTATTATTATTATTATCATTATTATTATTATTATTATCATTATTATTATTATTATTATTATCATCATAGCCGCCAAGTTGGTGGAATTATTAACATGTCAGAAAAAATGCTTCAGGCATATCCACTGGTTTTACATTCTGAGTTCAAATTCTGCTGAGGTTGACTTTGTCCTTCATCTTTCTGGGGGTTGATAAAATAAGTACCAGTTGAATACTTAGGTCAGTGTAATCAATAGTCCCCTCCCTCAAAATTTCAGGTTTTGTGTCTATTAGAAAGGATTATTATTATTATAAGTGGCCTTTCTTCCGACTCTTTACATTCTGAGTTCAAATTTGTCTTTCGTTCTTCCAGGTTTGATAAAATAAAGTATCAGTCAAGTATGGGGAAGTGAGGGGGGTCAACTTAAATTTCCCTGCCCCTGCCCTCAAAATTGCCTGACCTTTTGAGGGCAAATTTTGGCACATAAACATACATGTGGGTTTGATTTATGGGTTTAGAATTTGTTTGATCATTGACAAGGCCCCCTACCTATTAGGGATTGATTCTATTGTCTTTGTCATATCCCCTTATTTGTTCCTCATGTAGAAGTAGATGGAAACTGTATAGAGCCAGACATACATGTATGTTTATGTGCCAAATTTTCAAACGGCTAGTTGCATTATTGTGATGGTGATGATGACGACAATGATGATGATGATGATGTTGGTGGTGGTGGTAATAATGATGGCAAAAAAGTCAACAAAGAAGAAGAAAAGTGAGAGTGTGAAGCAAATATATGCACAAAACTTCAGACTAGACACACACACACACACACACACACACACACACAAATTAAAAAACAAAAAGCAACAAACCTTTGATCTCCGTAACAAAAAGACATTTAAATCCTCTTCCATATCTCATGCAAAATTACCATTCCAATAAATACAGTTTTTGTGTTAAAGACTATCCAGAAATAAGATAAATATCTATATATTTATATATAATTTATATATATATATATATATATATATATATGTGTGTGTGTGTGTGTGTGTGTGTGTGTGTGTGTGTATGTATCTATGTATATGTGCACAGCTTTATGTATGTATATGTATGTATTGTATGTATGCTCAATTTATGTATGACTGCACATTCCGATATATGTATCTGTAAATCAATATCTATATAAATGTATCAATATATACATAGATACAAGATTGTCATGTACCAACTACCTAATATTTGTCATAGAAAACATTTATGTAAACAAAGAGTTTACATACATAGAAATTTGTATGTATATATGTGTATATATATATATATGTGTGTGTGTGTGTGTGTGTTTGTGTTTATATATGTGTATATATGTATTTGTATGTTTGTAAATAATAGTTAGGGAGACTATATATATTATATATATGCGTGTGTGTGTGTGTGTGTGTGTGTGTGTGTGTGTGTGGTTATGTAGAGAAAGAGTACTCTACAGGTAGTCTAAGTAACTATATCCATATTGGCATTACTGTGTTTATGTGTTCATATATATATATATATGGAGAAAACTCAGGTTAACCTGATGGCCAGGCCATGCATATACATCTCTATCTTTCTAAGATCAAGATTTTAAAGGCAATATATTTTCTGTTTCTTTTTTTCTCTTTATTACTGTTAGTATTAATAGTGGTGGTGGCATTGTAGGTAATGGTGGTAGTGACAGTAGTAACAGCAAGTGTAGTAACAGTATCAGCAGAAGCTATAATAATATGTAGGAGAGGTGTTGGTGGTGGTGGGGGTTTTTTTTGGGGTTTTTTTTCTATGTTGACAATGTGTGACAGGTAAGAAAGAGAAAAAAAGCCAGCTTAAAGTAAGTACTAAGTAAAGAAAAAAGACAGAAGAGTGGTGTGTGTATATGTATATATATATACGTGTGTGTGTGTATGCATCTATGTATCTGAATATGTATGTAAATATGTGTGTGTGTATACATATGAATATATATGTATCTGTATGTGTGTATGTATATATGTTTATATACATAAGTATGTATATGTATATACATTTGTGTATGTATATAGATGTATGTATGTGTTTAAATATATATACAATATACAAAGGTACATCAAATCTTGATAGATATATAGATACATAAATAGATGTGTATACAGGTGTATGTGTCTATCTATTTATCTATCAATATATATATGTATGTATGTATGTATGTATATGTGTATATATATATATACATATATATATATATATATATATATATATATATATATATATATATATATATATATATATATATATATATATGTATGTATGTATGTATGTATATATGTGTGTGTGTGTGTGTATGCACACACACACACACACACACACACACACAGAGCAGAGGTGACATAGTAAAAAGGGGGACAAGAGAGAAGGAGAGAAAAGACAAATGGGAGAGAGAGGAGTAAAGATTGGAGGAGAGAAAGAGAGCAGGGTGATAGAGAAGACAGGTGAGGTAGGTGAGAATTGGCAATGAAAGACAGGTAAGCATATAGGTGGGGGTCAGCAACACCATATGACCATCACCATTATCGTGGACAGCATCACTGCCATAGGCACCAAAATCACCACCACCACCACCACTACCACTAGCATCCCCATCACCATCACTGCTACCACCAATACTGTCAGCATCTCTCCCTCAGACAGCTGGAGCCCTGAGGAATGGCCACAGGGGTTCATCAATCATTATTTTAAATGGCCATCATTTCCTCCTCCTCCACCACCACCATCACCATCCCTAACACCTCTCTACCATCTCTAACACAGCCACCACCACCACAACTACCATTATTATTATTATTATTATTATTATTATTATTATTATTAATAATTATTATTATTATTGCTGTTGCTTGTTTCACCTTCCTCTTTCCTCTAACAACAAGTGTCTCCTCTGATCACCTGACACATGTATAGACAAGCAGATAGACACATGCATGCACGTACATACATATACACACACACCATGGTCGTAAGATTGTTGTTTCAATGCCTGGACAGGGCGACGGGTTGTGTTCTTGAGCAAAACACTTCATTTCACATTGCTCCAGTTCACTTGGCTGGCAAAAATGAGTAACGCTGTGATGGGCTGACGTCCCGTCCAGCTGGGGAACACATACGCCATTGAAACCAGGAAACCAGGCCCATGAGCCTGGCTAGGCTTTAAAAGGCTGTATTTATTTTATATATACTCTTTTACTTGTTTCAGTCATTTGACTGCGGCCATGCTGGAGCACCACCTATTTTTTAAAATCTTTTACTTGTTTCAAAACTATATGGTTGGGAAGTAAACTTTTTACCACACAACGATGCCACTTGTATATACAGACCAATACCGAAGGAATGCTCAAATTTTTTATTTGTAAACATTTTTGTGTGTGAGTGTGAGTGTGTGTGAGTGTGAGTGTGTGTGAGTGT
>NC_068997.1:26555756-26556351 GCF_001194135.2 Octopus bimaculoides
ATATATATATATATATATATATATATATATACCCTTTTACTCTTTTACTTGTTTCAATCATTTGACTGTGGCCATGCTGGAGCACCACCTTTAGTTGAGCAAATCGACCCCAGGTCTTATTCTTTGTAAGCCTAGTACTTATTCTATCGGGCTCTTTTGTCGAACTGCTAGGTTACGTGGACATAAACACACCAGCATTGGTAGTCAAGCAATGTTGGGGGGACAAACATAGACACACACACACACATATATATACATATACATATATACGACGGGTTTCTTTCAGTTTCCGTCTACCAAATCCACTCACAAGGCTTTGTTTGGCCCGAGGCCTTAGTAGACACTTGCCCAATGTGCCACGCAGTGAGACTGGACCCAGAACTATGTGGTGCGTAAGCAAATTACTTACCACACAGCCACTCCTGTGCCTATATATATATATATATATATGTATATATTCAACTTATGCTGAAAGTAAACAAAGTATGCTTTAGAAGTGTTGACATGTATTGAAAAATAGCATGAACAGGATAAATTATCCGTATATTGCAGAAAAATATGCTACTTTCATTGTAAGTTGAATTTAACATTAGCA
>NC_068997.1:26557822-26559441 GCF_001194135.2 Octopus bimaculoides
CACCTGAAACTTCTCCTCTAGTTCTGATAGTGACTCCGCAATTAGGGCAAGGTCATCAGCATAGAGGAGCTCCCAGGGGCAACCTGTCTTGAACTCCTCTGTGATTGCCTGGAGGACTATGATAAATAAGAGGGGGCTGAGGACAGAACCTTGGTGGACCCCTACCTCTACCCGGAATTCATTGCTGTACTCATTTCCAACCCTCACCTTACTGGCAGCATCTCTGTACATGGCTCGCACAGCTCTCACTAACCATTCTTCTATCCCAAGTTTCCTCATTGACCACCAGATAAGGGATCGGGGGACCCTGTCAAAGGTTTTCTCCATGTCAACGAAAAAAGCCTTAATAATAACAATAATGATGATGATAAATAATAATAAGCTTTTCTTTATTGGCCACAAGGGCTGAACACAAAACAAAAAGGGACGATACAATACAAGGGACAAGTGGGGCTTAACATAATATATAAAAAATAAAATGAAACAATAACAATTAGCAACAAAAATTTAACAATAAAACTCTCCAAAAGGTAGGGAGTTTCTCCCAAGGGCAACCAAGGAATCCTATACATGCTGCTCACCGCAACCATCAAAAGCACCTCAGGCAGGTACCTCACCCCTTCTCAACCCTTCCAACTTACAAGCATATGTTCAGAGTAGGCCAATTCACACAGGCCATATTTGCCACATCCACCCACCTTTCAACAAAATTACTGGGCATGAAACACATATAACCCATTCAAGAGCACACAAAGTGTGCTAATTTTACATAAACATTTATTATTTATTACTTGGTATCAAAGTTTTCATTGCATGAACTGTGAATTGGCCACTGACATGATTACATTGTAGTTAGTGCAACAAAAATGTCTTGACTATAATAAAACAACAAAAGGAGTGGGAGTAAGTGATAGTCAGAGATGTTAAATGCAGATGAACTGTAGTAAAAGGTTTCGCTCTGAAGTTGCTGGTATTTTAATCAAAATAAAATGCAAATTTTTATTGTAAATTGTATTTAGTCTATCAGTTTCCCACATACACACATATATACAAGCATATATATGAAATTAAATATCAAACTTCTTTGTTTTCAAAATATTATCATTCACATAACATTTATACATATGTATGTATGCATGTGTGTGTGTATGTGTGTGTGTGTGTGTGTATGTATGTATGTGTGTGTGTGTATGTATGTATGTATGTATGTATGTAAAGGTCTGCTAAAAACGTCATAGGCTGAAAATTCTTTTGAAACAAGACATAAAAGATATACACAAACATATATATATATACACACATATACACATATACATTTGTTGTGGGAGGAATCAGTTTATCAGAGGAACCAGAGAAGGGTTGGTGATTAGTGATAGGGTAGGGTAACTGTGTGTGTGTGTGTGTAGTAGGGGGGGTTGTGACATGGAGTATTTTCTATTTTGTACTTCAGGTGGAACAGTTGTTGGTTGATAAGCAGATGGCATAGAAAAAGTGTGTATTTTTGGTTGTCTGCTATATTTGGAAGTTTTTGAGAAGTTTGAGATAGATTAAGAGGCAGCGAAACAGTTGGGAAGAGATAAAGCTACAGAGAGAGAGAGAGAGAGAGAGCAAAGATGGGG
>NC_068997.1:26559451-26560121 GCF_001194135.2 Octopus bimaculoides
GGGGGGGAGAGTGAATGAAAGAGAGGAGTAGGGAGAGAGACAAGGATAGACAGAAAGTGATAACAAAAATGATTGCTTGGTTGAGAGATCAACAAAGAGCAAAAGAGAGAGAGAGAGAGTATGTAAGAAATATATAGAGAGAGAGGAGAAAGAAAATTAGGTTGGGTGTGTTTGTTTGTGTGTATGTGTAGGAGAGAGAGAGAGAGAGAGAGAGACTGTGTAATGTGTGTTGGAAGAGAGAGAGAGAGAGAGAAACACACTCATACATACATATATATGAGAGAGAAAGAGAGGGTCTGTGTATGTGTATGCATGAGGGATTTTGCTGTATACGTGTGTTTGTTGGAGAAAGTGTGAGAGGGACAGAGTGAAACTACTTCCTGTGTGAGAGCATGTATGTAACAACGGAGAGAGAGAGAGAGATTTTTAAAGAGAGCAGCCAAAGAGATAAGGATGAAATGAAATTTAAATGAGACAGGGAAAGAATCTAGGTCTGGAGGGGGTTATATATAGCAGTGATAAGGTTTTTTTAGGGGTCATTAAATAGATAAACATGATAGGAGTTGTAGTGAAGGTGGAAGCAACATATCCTCATTTTCTTAGCTCTGACTAATGGAAGGGAAAGGGTTAAAAAAAATAGTATATATATATATATATATATATACACACA
>NC_068997.1:26560131-26561944 GCF_001194135.2 Octopus bimaculoides
TATATATATATATATATATATATATATATATACACACATACATAATGAAAGAGAGGGGAGGAGGGAGTGAGAGAAGAGATGAGGAAAGAAAGAAAAAAGACAAAAAAAATAAAATAGATTTAAAGATAGAGAGTGTTGTTTGTTAGTTCTTCAATAGTGGACCATATTTCTACAAGAAGTCTCTGCAGAAAAGGAACAGAGAATGTAAATGCAACTAAAAGAAGTAGAACAAGATTTTAAGGCTAAGATTCTTTGCTAAAGTAGGGGTTATCTTTGTGAATCCTTTAGAAGTCTTCTTCATTTTGAATCATACTCGTTGTGTGGTCCCCCTTTGAAGCCCCATGATACCAACCTACCTGAGACAAATCCTGGCTCTATGATACTCCCTAGTTTTAAGAAGACCAAAATTAAAACATTCCCTCAAAATTTCATGTTAATTTATGTTCCAAACATCAGCTTAACAAGGAGAAAATTATTTTATTAAATTCTTCATTATTTTCCAAATTGATTGAAACAAAGGCAATGCATTTAACAGAAATATGGTAACCAAAGGATTAAAGTGATCTAAATTAAAACCTTCCATCACAACTTTTTGTTAATTTATGTTCCAAACATCAACTTCATAATAATAACAAAGCTATTTTACTAAATTCTTCATTATTCTCAAAATTGATTGATAAGAAGACAATGTTTTTCAACAGAAATGTAGTAACAAAAAGGAAGCGATTTAAATTAAAACCCCCCCATCAAAATTCCATGTTAATTTATGTTCCAAACACTGGCTTGATAATGGTAAGGTTATTTTACTCTGCTAAATTTTTCATTTATCCAAAAGGACATGAAACAAAAGTAGTTTTTTTGCTTTTTTTTTGCAAAGAATATGGTAACAAGAAAAAGAAAGCTAAGGCAGTGTTTTAATGTTAGATACTTTTCATGTCTCTATTCTCTATCAGTTGCTTCTTATAACATTTAGGGTTGTAGTGTACCTGTTCTAAAGCCAGGAGATATTCAATATGTAAAAAAAAAAAAAGACTCGTGTGTAATTATAGATGACATAAGAGATAAAGTAGAAGAGCAGAGTAGGAGAGAACATTAACTATGACACAGATATAGGACTCTAAGGCATAAATCATGAATCAACTTTATGAGACAGAATATGTAAGGCAGAGTGTGGTATGAGAATAAAGCAACGGTAGGAATCTATAGACTTGTACATATTGACTATGTACAGTTTACCCTACAATGTCATTCTCAAAATATACAATCACATCATTGAAATCTTGAAGCTACAATATAATGCATAATTCATTCAAAACACTTCATTTGATGGAGTAATCTGAATGCTAAAAGGTTAAATATGTATTCTTTCTTTTATTTATTCTTTTTTTTTTTCTTTTATGTTGCTTCTTACTCTATTCTGATAAAGGGATCTATTTTAAAACGGGGGCGCCAGTATTTTCTTAACGAAACACTAACGAAACACTTTGAAACTTGGGACACTGGTAGAATGTGTCATATAAAACATCTTTTACTCTTAGTCTTCTTAACAAAAAAAAGGAATTCGCAAGTTATTCCATGTTAAAGTTGTCGTATTTCTGTAATTTCAACCAATCACTGACGTCTATTCAGCTCAATAGAGTTAATGCTGGGCGGTCATAAAAATGTTATTCCCTGTGACATATTTCATCCGGTTTAATCGTAATTTATACGCATATATTGTTTTTATAATAAATTACGCTGTGCGTATCTATGTGTGTAACAATTTTAGAGTTCGGATTCTAGAGTTAGGGTTAGTTTTAGGGTTAGGGTTACG
>NC_068997.1:26562008-26563541 GCF_001194135.2 Octopus bimaculoides
AGGGGATTAATACGATATACACCGTTACAGCGCTAACTGTTTTCAACTGAATAGACGTCAGTGATTAGTAGAAATTATCGAAATAAGACAATTTTTTACAGGAAATAAATTCGAATACAAAAATTTTTTTCTGTTCTATAACACAAAATAGATAAGTATACGAAGTTTGAAAGTCTTTCCGTACCAAAAACACTACGTAAAACATAAATGAAAACTGGCGCCCCCATTTTGAAATAGATTCTGATAAAGAATTCATCTGAAATGCTGCCACCACCGATGTAAATGACAACTGCTTGTAAAATATAGTCTAAAACAGTAATTAATCTATTTTAATTAAATCTAGTAGTGACCGTGTGTAAACAATGCTTATAAAATACACTATAAAAAAGGAATTAAATCAGTTTAATAAACCTTATAAAATTATAAAACATGTAATTAATTCACTTTAATTAACCTTAGTAGTCACCTCTGTTTCATACCAGCTGCTAAAATGTTTCCAGTTCTTTTACATTACTGGAAGTCAGAGTCCCTATTCTTTTATTCTTTTACTTGTTTCAGTCATTAGGCAGTGACCATACTGGAGCATCACCTTAAAGGGTTTTAGTTGAAGAAATTGACCCCAGGACTTATTCTTTGTAAGCCTAGTACTTATTCTATTTTGACGAAAGCGAGGTGAGTGTAATGTCTGGTCTCATAACACTTTTGTTAATGATATCTGGGTGATTCTTCCATTCGGAAAGGTCTGCTGAGCGTTTCCAGTCATTACTCCATTCAGTAGGCCCTATTTCCATGGTTCAGTTGGTACACTAGTTCCAGGTCACAATTTTTTACTCCCTGCAGAACATAACATTGGTAGCACTTCTGTCCATATTTATGTGTGTGTGTGTGTGTGTGTGTGTGTGTAGCAAAGTATTAGGTCCTGGTAGAGGTGTAAAGTTAGGATATTTCCAGAGAAGCACTCAATCCAAATACTGGGCTATCAACACTGTCGGGTTCCAGGCCAATGCCGGAATTCCTCAGGTGTAGAAAATCCTTGTTTTACTACAATCACATCATAAAGTGGATTTGGCAAAGAGCAAATAATCCATATTAGAAGAAGAAGAAGACAAAGAAAATTCTTTGCATAAACTGGCGTTGCAAGCAGAGTTGGTACAGAAACAATTTATTAACCTTATCTCTGCCACTTGAGGATGTATAATAATTATCGGATCTTGTTCAAAACGGGGGCACCAGTATTTTCTTAACGAAACACTTTGAAACTTGGGACACTGGTAGAATGTGTCATATAAAACATCTTTTTCTCTTAGTCTTCTTAACAAAAAACGTACATCGCAAGTTATTTCATGTTAAAGTTGTCGTATTTCTGTAATTTCAACCAATGACTGACGTCCATTCAGCCGTAAAAATTAAGTGCTGACTACGTAAACAAACGATTCGCGGCAGTGATAAAATTATTATTTCCTTGTCAAAAAATGGCTGAAGCATATTGGCAGTAGCTAATAAACCTTTCTATTATAGGCACAAGGCATGGTT
>NC_068997.1:26564192-26567080 GCF_001194135.2 Octopus bimaculoides
TGTGTGTGTGTGTGTGTGTGTGTGTGTGTGTGTGTTCGCGCGCGCGCACAGATTGTAGAAGAAGTGAACCCATGACTGATCGTGAGTTAAACATTGTAACAAGGTTGACCCCCAGGTACTACTCATTTTTGTTAGCAAAGTGAAATAGAGTAAAATAAAATGTCTTGCTCAAGGACATAACACGCCGCTGGGAATTGAATTTACGACCTTACGACCGTGAACCGAATACTCTAACCACTAAGCCACGTGCCTTCACTATACACACGCACAACAATCAATATGGCTAGTAATATATAGAATAATATTTTTTGACTATTTACTTCTGATGATGGGCCTTTGTGCCTGAAATCTATAGACTCTTAGACTTTTTCCGCATCGTAAGATACTCAACGTCCTCACTATTCTGTTATTTTACTTATCATAATGCTTCAAGCAAGCTACAACCCTCTCCTTTTATTTATTTATGTATGTATGTATGTAGGTAGGTAGGTAGATAGGTAGATAGGTAGATAGGATTCCAGACTGAAGTGAAGTACCTTGCTCAAGGACTCGATGTGCCAGATTGTACAAAAACGTTATTTGGAACGGCGTCAACGCAGAATGAAAAGATCAGCTTTAAAGCAAGAAAATAAGGAAATAATAGAAAACAAAGCTAATGGAATGCAGAAGACTGGGAAATATTTGTATTGAACAATACAAAGTAATTAGCAGCAAAAACCTAAAATTCTAATGACAGGACAAAACATTTCAGAGTATGCATTATAAAGCCATACGCTAAAGCATAAAAATCCCTCTCACACAAAGCAGATATAAATAAAAGTACATTCACGCAACAAAAGCTTGTAGAGTCAACTACTTTAATAACAGTCACACCTTACCAGAAGACAATTTGAAGTTATTTCTGAAAACATTGTCCCTCCTTTTCAGTTTCGGTAAACATGAAATCACTTACGTACGACAATTGAAGCAGTATCAATGTTATTGACCCTGAGCACTTAGTTTGGGAAGCAAGTTATGAAAGATAGGTGCAGACGGTTGACTGAAATTGTTGTTTCTACCAACATTAACATGACAATATCTACTGTAACAAAAGGCAGCGAGCTGGCACAAACGTTAGCACGCCGGGCGAAATGTTCAGTAGTATTTCGTCTGTCTTTACGTTCTGAATTCAAATTCTGCCGAGGTCGACTTTGTCTTTCATCTTTTGGGGTCGATAAAATAAGTACCAGTTGCGTACTGGGAATGCGTATCATATATGATGATGGACGCCAAGGAAATGTATCACATGATACGCAGGCTAGGGTTTAGGTGCAGCCTTCTGGAAAGAACCAGGATTTTGTATATTAAAAAGATACATTTTTGTTGAGCACACAGTATTATATTTATACTGATGCTCTTTAACAAGGCCAAATAGTAGAGTCATTGGAGAATAGAACGAAACGATTTGCTGTATTTGTTCCAGCTTTCTGTGTTCTGAGCTCAAATCATGTTGAGGTCAACCTTGTCTTTTATCCTCTCCAGAGTCGATAAAATAAAGTATCACTGATCCTGGGGCAGTGGATTGGCGGATTTGTTAGAGCATCGGAAGAAATGCATTGAAATATTTGTTCTGGCTCTTTGTGTCTTAAGTTCAAATCTTACCAAGTTTGACTTTGCCTTCCATTTTGTTTTTTCTTTCTGAAGTATATAAAGTACCACTTTACTTTATAATGATGTATAAAGGGGTGATGTATTGGTGAATGAGATCTCTTGTGGTATATGCTTTGGCTTTTGGCATCCTGAGTTCAAATTCTGCCCGAATTAACTTCACCTTTTATTCTTTCCGGAGTCAATAAAACAAAGTTCCTCTTGTTCAGGGATGGAAGGTTGACAGAATTGTTAAAGCATCGTACGAGATACATTGAGGTATTTGTCCCGGCTCTTGATGTCCTGAGTTCAAATCCGGTCTAGATCAACTATGCATTTCACCCTTTCAGGGAATAATAAAATAAAGTATCAGTAGTCTAGGGAACGTTGATTAGGGCGAACAAAATTCCTTGTGGGAGTTGATTTCGGCTCTTGGTGTTTCAAGATCTTAGGTGGCAAACTTAACTCGTCATCCAGTTTAGTACCAACAAGTGGTCCTCGGATGTACCTAACAAAGTCCAATGTTGTGAGCATTCGTGTCTCATTTTAGAATAATGTCCTTCCTTCTTTTCACCAATCTCAGAAAACTAAAAATATTGTACAGTGTGGTATCATAAGTGCTTGTGATTTCTTCAATGATCAGACAGTAAAATAAATTCATTTAAAAACTGGTCATTAAAAAGTTCATGATATGGACGATGGTAAAACCTTTCATTGGTTACTCTATCGTTCATTGGTCAGTTTATCTTTCATTAGTAAGTATACCTTTCATTGGCCAAACTGTATTTCTATTTCTAGTTATAATTACATTGAACACGAGGTGGCCTATGCGACATGGCACCAGCCCGACTTGCACTTTGCTGATGTCCATTCTCCCTCTTCCCTCTATGTCCAACAAAAAAAATGGGACGCCATCTAGTGTAGCATGATCTCGGATGAGTTTGTGCGCCAACTTGACCAGCACTGTCTGACGAGTTCCCGCTCAGTTTCCGAGCCTTGCAACGGAGCCTGGGTCAGTGCGGTGCCATTACTCGCGACCGGCATTTAGCTTGATAGAGACTATCTGCACATTGGCGTTTCCCTGAGGCTTGGCCACCATGTTTCTGGGTTCTGTCCCACCCCTTGACACCATAGGCAACTGTTTTCTACTATAGTCCCAGGATGATCAAAACTTTGTAAGTGAATGTGATAGATGGAAACTGAAAGAAGCCTGTCGTGTGTGTGTGTGTGTGTGTGTGTGTGTGTGTGTGTGTGTGTGTGTG
>NC_068997.1:26567730-26569102 GCF_001194135.2 Octopus bimaculoides
TGTGTGTGTGTTAATTACGATTATGAAACATCCGTGAAGCATTATCCTACGTCAGTCGATTATCAAGACGGCAATAACACTAATAATAGAGTAGGATAGTATGACAAAGGAATAAACGAACACCCACACATAAACGCGTCTGTGTGTGTGTGTGTGTGTGTGTGTGTGTGTGTGCATATTTATGTGTGTGTGCATATACGTATGTCTGTATGCATGTATGTATGTTTAGATAGATAGATAGATAGATAGATAGATAGATAGATAGATAGATAGATAGATAGA
This sequence comes from Octopus bimaculoides, assembly GCF_001194135.2. Lineage (NCBI taxonomy): Eukaryota > Metazoa > Mollusca > Cephalopoda > Octopoda > Octopodidae > Octopus > Octopus bimaculoides. Next base: position 26,568,013 of record NC_068997.1, read on the forward strand.
TAGATAATTGTGTTTTGATAAACCCGGTTATTCATTCATATCAACAGGTTTTGTGCAGCTTATAATTAGTCAGGCATATTCATCTGAAATCGCACATGCATGTACACATGCACAACACACAGTTATGACACGGATAAACAGAGAAAGAGAGTAATCAAAACTTCTAAAGAATTTGACTTTAAAAATTATGCTAAACACAAAGCTGTGATCAATAAATTTCCGAGATGTAAACCTAAACCTAAACACTAGAACACCTCACTACCTTAACGCCAACAAAGATAAAATTTACGTGCGCGCACGCGTGTGTGTGTGAAAGAGAGAGAGAGAGAAAAAGAGAGAGAGAGAGAGAGAGAGAGAGAGAGAGAGAGAGAGAGAGAGAGAGAGAGAGAGAGAGAGAGAGATACAATCATCTGTTCATTAATACACTACATTACAGATATCAATTAATTCATTATAGAAATATTTAATATAGGCGCAGGAGTGACTGTGTAGTAAGTAGCTCGCTTACCAACGACATAGTTCAGTCCTACTGCGTGGCACCTTGGGTAAGTGTCTTCTACAATAGCCTCGGGCCGACTAAAACCTTGTGAGTGAATTTGGTAGATGGGAACCGCAAGAAGCTCGTCGTATATATTTGTGTGTGTGTGTGTGTGTGTGTGTTTGTGTTTGTTCCCCCACCATCACTTAACAACTGATGTTGGTGTGTTTACGTCCCCGTAACTTAGTGGTTCGGCAAAAGAGACCGAAAGAATAGGTAAAGGTGGTGCTACAACATGACCGCAGTCAAATGACTGAAACAAATAAAAGAATGAAGGAACAAAGCTGTCCAACACAATAAGTACGGCTCTAGCTAGCAGTAATTAACACCAAAAGTTTTATATATCGCAGATCAAGATGGGAAGGATAACTTCCCTTGGCAAAAATAGACAGGACACAGATATGTCGATAAGCCAGCTGGAGGAGATGTTCTCCTGGGGCTAAAAGCAACAGTAACATCCACCCTTAGGGGTCAGCCATATTTAAATGGCAAATATACTTCACTTTATCGTGCAGTTACTGTTAACACCTCGTTCAGAGATTTAACATATAT
>NC_068997.1:26569228-26570802 GCF_001194135.2 Octopus bimaculoides
ATATATATTGTTTGGTTTAATCCACCCTATAATTTAGTGTCCTCATATGAGGTTAAGACCTCGCCTACACTAAATCATCGCGGACTTTTGCTCTCCTCGCAGATATCTTCAACAAAAATTATGTATAACAGTTATAGTTGTATGAAAAACATAGAATTATAAATGCTTATTTATATTAAAGAAAGTCTGTAAACGCCAAACAAACCATTCAACCCAAATGCAGAGACCCAACGAGCATTTTTCTTTGAATTGGTTACACTAGCAGTAGAATCGGTAGACTGCAGAGTAAAAGTGTGTTATCAGTTAAGCTAAATATACATTTAAGGTAAGATTCACACCTCACACCCATTCATTAAGGTCTAAAAGTAAGAGTAATGTATCAGTAAGAGTAATGTATTTTCCCCACATGTTCGAACAGTACCTTAGGCTCAATTCAGACGGCTTTGTGATTAATCCCTGGCCGTGTAAAAGGGTATATTTCAATGATAGACACTTGTATTCTGATCTGTTATTAATCTTCTGAAAAGCCCAAAGTTCAAACGGGACCATATTTGATCCCCCACTGGTCACAGGTGTAGATAGCGAAACCGGGCATCCTAATAACGAACGTAAAACTGCGAGGGTACTTGAGTACTATCGAATAAATCACTAAACAGAAGGATGTTTTCATTGATATGTTTATAACATAACGCACTGTTTCACATACACGCGCGCGCGCACGCACACAGAAATATATCTACTACAATATTTTTTTATTTGATTCAGTCATTGAACTGCTACCGTGTTGGGGCGTCGCCTTGAAGTGTTTAGTCAAACAAATAGACCCAAGTACTTACGTTTTAAGTCTGATACTTGTCCTATCAATCTCGTTTGCTGAACCACCAAGTTATGGAGACGTAAACAAAACAGCACCGGTCTTCAAGCAGTGGTGGACAAATACAGACACAAAGACGCGCACGTGCACACACGTATCTATATGCGCGCACACAACGAACTTCTACAGTTTCCGTCTACCAAATTCGCTCACAAGGCATTAATCGGCCCAGAGCTACAACAAAAGACACTTGCCTTAGTTGTTGTGCAGTGGAGTTGTATCCGAGAGCTCGTATTTGCAAAGCTAGTTTCTAAATTACACATCTATGCCTGCGCCGATAGAATTTTCTTTTTTCTTCATATTTTTCTAAAACTGTCATGAGCTTTTTGGTACATAACCTGCCTGATATCTTGTCTAATTAGCACTGAAGACCAGATAGATAATTGTATGAATAGACGTCTAACCAAGTAGATATATAAATAGCTAGATAAAACATATAGGTAGACAGAATATAAGACAGTTAGATAAACATACACTGGTGACTAAAAATATTAAAGCATTATCAACTAGATGCAGGGGTGGTTGTGTAGTAAGAAGCTTGCTTTCCAACAACATGGTTTCGGGTTCAGTCTCACTGCGTGGCCCCTTGGGCCGCCTAAAGCCTTGTGGGTGGATTTGGTAGATGAAAACTGAAAGGGGCTTACCGTGTATGTATGTATGTATGTATGTATGTGTGTGTGTATGTGTATATATATATATA
>NC_068997.1:26571439-26573757 GCF_001194135.2 Octopus bimaculoides
ACACACACACACACACACACACACACACACACACACCCATATGTAGGAGTGGTTGTGTGGTAAGTAGCTTGCTTACCAACCACATGGTTCCGGGTTCAGTCCCACTGCGTGGCACCTTGGGCAAGTGTCTTCTACTATAGCCTCAGATCAATCAAAGCTTTGTGAGTGGATTTGGTAGACGGAAACTGAAAGAAGCCCGTCGTATATATGTATGTGTGTGTGTGTGTGTGTGTCAAAAGTCCATCCCTCGCCATAGTCTCATGTGGCTGGGTTCCCCTTTTTGTGGCATACATTAGTAATTCCACCACTGGTGCCGGAAGCTTGTCGTCTGCTACTGATATGCTTCTGTGCGTTTTAGCTCTATACGTCTGCACGAGAAGCTTTTTCAAGAAGTACAGCAGCAGTTCTGTGGCTTTCTACAGCACATCCATGTTAAGATATACAGAATGTTATTTTAAATATTAAGTTCACTTAATGATATAATGAGTCATAAAATAATTTAGTCACGAGGAACTAAATTATTCTATAATCAGTTACAAAATATTGCACCATTTATTCTGAGCCTGTACAACACACCCCATAGTTAAACCATTTTCTGATATAACTGACAAATAGCAGGATATTGGAAACGTGACAAAAATATTAATTGAAGGATAAACATTACATCAGCACACATGTTGTATTCTTTGAGATATTGTATATAAATCCATGCATAATTTAATAACTGAAACAGATTTTCTGTTGTTCTTGCAGTATTTTATTTTTAAGCCTAGTACTTATTCTAATGGATATCTTTTGCCGAACCGCTAAGTTACAGGGAAGTAAACACACGAACACCGGTCGTCCTCCACCGATGGAGGAGACGAGGAGACACAGACACAAAGGAGGAGTCACAGACACAAAGGAGGAGTCACAGACATATATAGACATACACATATACGACGGGCTTCTTTCAATTTCTATCTACCAAATCCACTCACAAGGTTTTTAGTCGGCCCGAGGCTGAAGCAGAAGACACTTGCCCAAGGTGCCACGCAGTGGGACTGAACCCGGAACCATGTGTCTGGGAAGCAAATATCTTACCACACAACTGCTATTGAAATTGTGTCATAATTTGAAACCAATATTTAATGTGAAATGAGTTTTAGCCTTAAATTACTGCCCTTTTAAAAATCTTATTCGCTAATAATTCTGCGCCCTTCACGCTCAAAATTGATTCAGGTGTTTATCAACCTCTTGGATAACCACATAGACCATCACCTCAATGTCCAGGGGTTAACATTGACCAGTTTGCCAACCCCTGCTGTACATAAGAAATAGCAACTATACTGCCCTCGAATCACACTCTCCCGTTTAAAAAAAATAGACAAGATGGTCATAGTTGGAACGTTCTTGAGCATATGTATCTCTGGACAGACCTCATCTAGAGCTGTTGGAGACCACTCTGTTATAAGCACACGGGGCCAGGTTTCCGTCTGAGGCTATATTCCTCCTACCTCCCACTAGTATTGGAGGTTTTGTAAAAGGTCGTGGGCGCTTTCCACATGTAAAATGTTGTACGGGCAACAACTGAGACACGTGACAAAATAAAGTGGGAGGAGACTGTAGCAAGGATAGAAGGAGGAGGAGGAAGCAAGAATATAAGAAGAGGCGGAGATACAGACGAAAACAAACACGAAAATGAAACGGGGAAAGAGGAGGGAAGAGAGAAGGGGTGAGATGAAAAGGTGAAAAGAGGAAGCAAGAAAAAGAGAGGGAGAGGGGAAATGAGAGAGAGACATATATGAAAGAGAGAGAGAGGAGAAGTAGGTGATGTCGATGATGTGGAAAGAAAAAAGACGAAGAATGAGGAAGAAGAGAAGAACAAAGAGAAAAATAACAACAACAACATCTGGAAGAAATGTGAACGAAATGAACTGACGTCTTCACCTTTGCTGCTACTGTTGTTTAGCCCCGAGTCAGTCCCAACTGAGTAAATCTATGATCAAAGATATTCTTGATATGACCATCCCATCTTTTCCAATTACTCTCTTTTACTCTTTTACTTGTCTCAGTCATGTGACTGCGGCCATGCTGGAGCACCGCCTTTAGTCGAGCAAATCGACCCCAGGACTTATTCTTTGTAAGCTTAGTACTTATTCTATCGGTCTGTTTTGCCGAACCACTAAGTTACGGTGACGTAAACACACCACCATCGGTTGTCAAGCGATGTTGGGGGGACAAACACAGACACACAAACATATACACACACGTACATATATATACATATATACGACGGGCTTCTTTCAGTTTCCGTCAACCAAATCCACTCACAAGGC
>NC_068997.1:26574304-26575720 GCF_001194135.2 Octopus bimaculoides
GGTGGTGGTGGTGGTGGTGGTGGTGGTGGTGATGGCGGCGGCGGCAGCGGCGGTGGTGGTGATGGTTGTTCTTGTGGTAGTGATGACGATGACGACGTCGGTGATGGTGGTGATGAGGAGGTGGAGTCAGGGGTGGTGAACGACGACGATGACGATGGTGATGATAATGATTATGGTTATGATGATGATTATTATTATTATTTTACCTCACAATTGACATAATTTTAATTTAAAACTTCTTGAGTTTTGGTGTCCATGCTTTTGCCAATGAAATAGGAACAATGTGTGTACGTGCGTGACAACATCGCCGGTTTTTAAAAAGAAAAAACGTGTTGTGACTTAGTCGTTCATTTATTCAATAAGACAGAGATCGATAAATAAGTATCCGGCTGAAATAAAGAAGAATAAAAAAAACTCGGATCGATATGATCAATTAAAAGTCCTTATGTATGCAGTGCTACCGCATGACCGCAGTCCAGTGGCTGAAACAAGGAAAAAGAGGGGGAAAAGAAAAGAGAGATTGCGAAACAGCTATATAGACAGACAGACAGACAGACAGACAAATAGATAAACAGACAGTGATGAATTGACACAGACAGACGGACAGACAGACAGACAGACAGACAGACAGATAGATAGATAGATAGATAGATAGATAGATAGATAGATAGTGAGACGTGTGTGTGTACGTGTGGATGTGTATAAAAACAAGGATACTTGCATCGCGAGGTTTGCTGTCGTTTGAAGAATTCGTGGGTAAGTTTCCCGATTCCATTCTTGGTACTCCACATATATCTATATTTATGTATATATATATATATATTCATATATAATTCAAAACATACATATGTTTACATGTAAAGCACAACAAAATCTGCAGACGTCGGTGTGTTTTGATCTTCAGAAATAAAACGTCTGCTCTCGATTCGCGTTATTTTGGCAGGTTTTTTTTTTTCTTTTTTCCGAAAGAACTACATGGTTTGTATGTAGGTGCGTGACGACTGAGTGTGAATTGCGAAGTGAGCGTGTGAATATAGGAGTGTGGGAGTCAGTTGGATAAGGGAAGTGCGTGAAGTACCGAGCGAGTGAAAGGATAGCGTGAGTGAGAAGAAGGCTGAGTGTTACTTTCGAAACACGCTGATTGTTACTAATATAAACAAACCATTCTGGTGCCACACGTTTACAGACATATATATTCATATACTCTGTGTATGTATGTGTGTGTGTGTGTGTGTGTGTGTGTCTTTAACTTGCGTAGAACAGAACGAGGCTGCCAGTGTCCATCCAGCCAAGAGATAGAGAGAGAGAGAGAGAAGTTTGGGAAAGCGGGATTATAGGCATCTACGATGTTCTTATTATAGAGTTCTTCGTATTTCTTCTTATCTTCTGTGTTATAGATACAGCTTACATCATATG
>NC_068997.1:26576459-26576908 GCF_001194135.2 Octopus bimaculoides
ATATATATATATATATAAAATTCCTTCAATAAAGAAAATATGTAATGACCATTATCTATGTCATGTCTTACAATAGACATATGTGTGTGCCTGTGTATGTATGTATGTATGTATGTATGTATGTACGAACGTATGTATGTCTATGTTTTTTTTTTCCGTATGCCCTTTTCACATCTATCCCTTCTTTATGTTTGTCACCACCATTGTCATCTTCATCGTGAACTGGGTTGCACAATACGTAATGCAACGGGCAAAACACTCGGAAGATATTCAGTTACATCTCATCCACTCCACATACACTCCACCACCACCACCACCACCGCTACGGCCACTTCCACCGCGATTCCACTTTACATAATGTATGCTCTGATGTAATTAAATCACAAAAATATATAATAAATAAACATACGGTAGATTCTCACACCTTATTTTCAAACTGTTTTTTTTTT
>NC_068997.1:26580326-26583773 GCF_001194135.2 Octopus bimaculoides
AAGGAAAGGAAAAGACAAGGCATTACAACAATAAGGCGAAGGAGGGGAAAAAGCGTGGTGAGAGACGCACACATACAGCTGATTGATGCGAGATAAAATAAAGTAATATGGTGTTCAAAGTTCCAGAGGAAGTAGATTCAAGTTCTTTTTCCAATTTTGAGAAAATGAAAAGTCAATTTACCAAGAGTCTCTAATTTATATATAAAATGCTTTTGAACTCTTCACTGAAATAGAGAACTGTGTGAGTGGTTAGATGGTCAATGGATATTTGGTTAGGCGATCACATGAATGCGCCTGTTACATGACTGGTTGAAGTACAGGGAAAAATCTCCTGGCATATTTTGCTTTTATTTGTTTTTTGTTTTTTTTTTCTTGGTTTTTCTTGTTACTAAGTTATTAGAGTTTCAAATTCCAAGTGTCATTACAGAACGAAGGAACTATTGTTTTTAAATCCAGAAACATTTTTTAATTTTTTTATTAATCAACGGTGTGCTGGCAGAATCGTTGGCACGCCGGACAAAAGGCCTTAGAGGTATTTCGTTCGTTTTTACGTTCTGAGTTCAAATTCCGCCGAGGTCAACTTTGCCTTTCATTCTTTCGGAGTCGATAAAGTAAGCACCAGCTGAGCACTGGGGTCAATGTAATCGACTTAACCCCTCTCCCGAAATTACTGGCCTTGTGTCAAAATTTGAAACTAATATTATTTTACAAAATTACATTAAGGAGATTTACAAGTTATCAACGATTCCACGAAGGGGTCAATATTGTAAGAAGTTTGCCAGTCCCTGGCATAGAAGCTACTTTTCAGTTACCTTAAGGCATTGGCACACTTGGAAGTTTCCCAGGGGCCTCACGGGTTTAAGGGCCCAATCCTGATCTAAGTATGCAGGTTGCTTGTTGTCTATGTATAAATAATATAAATATTATAGGACCCAGTATACTGATTTGCCCAAGTGCCTGTAATACTGCTAAGATGGCCCTGAGTTACCTCATTGGTACATCTTCCCTTTTCTCTAAAAAGATGATTGTTTGTGGTTTGAGGTGTATTTGGTTACTATTCTTAGCAGGTCTGGCACCAAGTAGAGGTTCCCACACCACCACACGTCGTCTTGTCGGCACAAAAGATAATTTGTCTTTATTTGTCTAAGGTCTTGTGTGTTTCTGTGTATGTGTCTGTGCATTCTCAGTGTTTGTATGTGAGGGTTTGCGTGTGCATGTGTGCCCTTGTGCATGTATGCCTTTGTGTGTGTGTCTATGTGTGTGTGTGTGTGTGTGTGTGTGTCTGTGTGTATCTGTGTATTGTTTGTATTTGTGGGTTGTGTGTATGTGGTTGTATGCCTTTTATGTCTATGTAAGTCTTTATGCGTGTGTGTGTGTGTGTGTGTGTATTTGTGAGTATGTATGAACCTTATGTTTGTCTTCTGTTTGTAAATGTGCGTTGTTTCTGAATGTGTATGTGTGACTGTGCATGCATGAAAGTATGTGTGCGTGTGTGTTGATGTATGCCTGTTTGTGTGTGTGTGTGTGTGTGTTTGCTTATGTGAAAGGTAAGAAGACAACAGAAGGTGCAGTACGGTGTAAGTAGAACCCATACGGAGCAAAGGTAAAAATCAAAAACAGAAAAATATTTATATGTCTCCCACCACCATTTATTCTCACCTCCGTCCTTCCCTCCCGCTTTTTTTTTTTTTTTCATCCGAACGCTCGATTTGATTGCCGGGAGGCAAACGCAGTTGACGTCTCGTCTCGTCTCGTCATAGGAAGCCTGTAATTAATTAAACCTTGTGAGGCAATCATATAACAACAACAACAATAACTATAGCAGCAACAACATCGCCTTTAATAAGGAACAGCACGAGCCAACGAAGGGGCTTTTTATGTTATCGCTCATCTTGCTAAAAATAGCAGCCAAATCTCCCGCAAATCGCTCTCTTATTGTCTTCAAAATGGTCACCTTGGATTATGTTATCTAGAGGGAGGATTATTGTAAATTTCAAAAGAAATGGAAAATAATTACGGGCATAAAAAATTGCAGTGAAATCTCTTACTAAATAATGCCTGATGTCTCAAAAATTAAGGATATTTTTGAATAGGATATTCCAGAAAGAATAAATATGGTTTTCAAAAGAATGGAAATCATTTGTAAGCATGAAGAAATAGCTGTTAAATCTCTTCCAAAATAATAATTACTGTCTAAAAAATGAAGGATATATCTAGAGAATAAATATGATATTCAAAAGAATGAAAGATACTTGCAGACATGAAGAAATAACAGCTAAATCTCTTGCAAAATAATGTCTACTGTCTCGAAAATTAAGGATATTTTGGATCGTGTGGTCCAGAAATAATTAATATGAAGCAGAAAAGATTGGAAAATACTTGAAGAGGTGAAAAAAAAAAGAAATAGATAAATAAATTAATAAATGTTGAGTGAATGAGGGAGAAACTATGTGGTTGCTGGATTTGCTAGTAGTAATAGTAGTCAATTCTCCCTCAAATTTTATCCCTTCTTAAATAAGGACATGTTAGATCGTGTGGTCCTTGAGACACTGGGCGGTGGGCGGGGTGAAAAGATGAAATGGTCATGACTGAAACACAATTGATTATAGATGACCTAGGGTTAAACAAAAAGTACTAACAAGAACAGAAACAACAACAATTACAACAATAAGGTGAAATCGAGACTCTTGCTGGAAATAACGACGAAATCTCCCACGTTTCATTCCCTGTCTTCTTGAAAAAGAGAAGGACAGCCTCGAAAATGACAGGATGGTCGTAGATGGAACACGCCTTTGATAAGATACATGCTTGGTTAGGGCTCACCTGGGGTTAAACAACAATAAGAAGAAAAGTAACAATAAGAGAAAAAAGATGGTTTGGCTGAAGTACATGATTGCGTGGGAAAGGGGGAGAGGGATGGAGACAATGTTACATAATAGGGTGGGAGGAGAAAAAAGGATTGAGAGACGGAATTAATTGGAAAATAGGTGGTAGTGGTGGTGGTGGTGGCGACGGCGGTGGTGGTGTTCATGGTGAGGAAAAGGAGGGTCTAAAGGTTGGAAGGAATAGAAAGGAGAAAGAAAGTATGAATAAAAGGAAGAAATTAAAGAAAGAAAGAAAGAATGGAGGGATGGGAGATCAAGAGAAAGGAAGGGAAAGATTGACGTGTGTTGCTGTCTGACATCTACTTCCCAGAAGATTTGTGTCATTCTGGGTTTTAGAAAAATATTTTTTTTTTTAATATATAATTAATAACTTGATTTAAGAACACACACATACTCACATATACACATACAAGCACACACAGACAGATAGATAGATAGATAGATAGATAGATAGATAGATAGATAGATAGATAGACAGATAGATATGTTTCTTTATTAGCCACACAGGGCTCAACATAGAAGGGACAAAATACAAATGTAGAGTTTTTCTTTTCGAGGGGGG
>NC_068997.1:26590341-26591042 GCF_001194135.2 Octopus bimaculoides
GTGTGTGAGTGTGAATGCGACATATTAAAACATAATAAAAGACAGGCCGTCATGTAAATAGAATAGTGTGTATACAAAAGAGTGTGTGCACAAATGTATGTGAATGCGTGAGATACAGCAGATAGAAAGAGTCAGTAACACATATACGAATTTGCCAGTTTGTTGAGTACACAATAGTAACAGTCTGTATGTAAGAAGTTGAGGCGTGTGTGGCAGAGCGATCACTCGTCGTGATGTTAGGGCTTCCATGCCGAGCCGGGTTCTGGAGTACAGACGTTTATTGCAGGCTGGGCTCTTGTCTATTATTTATCGTGGTGAAGAAGAATCACACAAACAGAATCGAAGAGAGATGTGCCGCGGTTGTTTGGTTAGCTGTAGGTATCGTGTATACGTGTAGAAAGTTATGTTGACGATGTTGGCGACGTCGGTGGCGAATCTTGTAGTTCGTAGTTGAAGTGGTGTTGACGCTGGCGGCGACGAAGCTGGTAGTAGTCGTAGAGTCGTGTTGCTGATGGCGACGTCGGTGGTAGTCGTAGTTGGAGATGCTGTTGATGTAGTCGCTGGAACTGCTGCTGCTGATCTGTGATGACAGGGAAAGATGTTTTCTACGCCCGCGCTTGTTTATATATAATAGTGAGAAGATGGTTTGTTTGTATATAATGGCGATAGTAGTTTTGTATATAATGGCGATAGGTAGTTTC
>NC_068997.1:26591781-26592716 GCF_001194135.2 Octopus bimaculoides
GTATAACCTTTCGTCAGTTGTCCCTGTTCTATCTACTCCGCGTGCCGAAGGCAAGGACAATACGCGACTTCGTTGGAACAGTCCTTCCCGCAAAGCAAATTAAATAAAATTTGGAATTTTTTGCGGAGGGTGAAATTGTTAACAAGAACAAGACAGTAAAAAACAGTATATCTGACTTTCAGTTTCTGTCCACCAAATTCACTCACAAATCTTTGGTCGGCCTGAGAAGACTCACCCAAGGTGCAACGCCGTGGGGCTGAACCCGGAACTGTTTGGTTGGGAAGTAAGCTTCTTATCGTACAGCCACAGGAGAAATAGAACCCAATGCATGAAAAAAGCAGAAAAAAGAAACGAAATTAACTTGAGGGCCCAGAGTATCGTACATGACAGTGACATGCACAAAACTTTCAGCCCTTGAGTCACTTGCGTAACTTTTCTGCCGTCGAAATACATACACGCACACACACACGACCACACTCAGGCAATACACTCAACGCTCAGACTACCTCACTACACACGCACATACACAGTCCACGCACTCACATACACTGAAGTGAAGTAGAAAGCTAATTAAGATGGAGGTTAAGAATTGCAAAAACTGAATAGAAATAAGAGAAAGAGAGAGTGGAGGGAAGAGAGAGAGAGAGATGGTTGAGGTATTGGGAGGAGGAGGAGGGGACGTTATAGAAATCAGATATGATGGGAGGAAAATTTTATGGAAATACATGAGAAGAAAACTAGACACGCCTCATATTGTACATACACACACACAAGCATGTGTGCGTGCGTGCATGCGTGTGTGTGTATAGATGGCAGACAAGTACCACATACATGCGTGTCTGTATGTCTGTCTGAATGTATACATATATATATGTGTGTGTGTGTCTGTCTGTTTATATATGTGTATTTGTCTTTGACTGCCGCCATGCTGGAAC
>NC_068997.1:26593177-26594993 GCF_001194135.2 Octopus bimaculoides
TGCTTGACTCCTTGGGCAAGTGTCTTCTACTATAGCCTCGAGCCGACCACAGTCTTGTGAGTGGATTTGGTAGACGGAAGCTGAAAGAAGCCCGTGGGATAGGTGTCTTTGTGTGTTGGTGTCTTAATGTTCCCATAACTTAGCGGTTCAGTAAAAGAGTGCGATAGAATAAGTACCAGGCTTAAAGAAAAAGTACTGGGGTTAATTCGACTAAAAATTCTCCAAGGCGTGCCCCATCATGGCCGCAGTGTAATGACTGAAACAAGTAAATGGTAAAAATAAAAGATAAGACATTATCTAGTAAAGACATTATCTTTTCCTTTTTAAGACTGATCATCTATGAGATTTGAGGGAGTTTGACTATCATTTCTAACATGTCAAATGACTACGTAGAGACCACTCTCGGTGACGTGGGTTGAAAGTGTCATTCATAGACGTTTGTTGGTAGATGAGAAGGATAAATTAGTGAAAAAATTGCAGAAAATATTTTTTCAGAGACGTTTAAAGACGGGAAAAGGCCATTTGATGCCAAAGTGGTTGAAGGAACTCTTAATTAACGAACGTAACTGCACTTGAAACATTCTCCACTGGAACTATATTTAACATCAAAATAATTAACAGAGACTTAGAGCAAATATTGCATAGCTCTCTGTTTTAAATTTGATGATATAAAGAGAGAAAAAGGAGACTTTGTTTGAGTATGTGTGTGTGTGTGTACTCGGTAACCAGAGAATCTTATTTACGTAAGAATCATATTCTCATTAGCTCTTTAACAGTTGACAAGTTTTGTTGTTGTAGGTATTGTTGTCGTCGTCGTCGTCGTCGTCATCGTAGTTAGTGTTGTTTCTACCGAAGGCTGAGCTGCAATCTTTGAATGTATCGGGCCGGGTGCGTGTTACACAGTTCCGAGCAGATATATATGTGTGCGGCTTTCCAGCAGCACTTTGCCCGACTGTTTGGAACGAGCGATGGATCGGAGACGACAGTAGACTTCAGTTCTTGCCTCGATGATCTGTCACATTTCTCAGCAAATGACACGAAATACTGTGGGAAGCTGATAGTAGCTGTCGAAATACGGAATAAGATGATCAGTTGCACAAGGCATGAATCATACGGTTTAGAAATAGTCTGCCTTACAAATTCTACAGGTTCCAAGTCAAATTTCTTCGGCGACCCCTTAGCTGTCGTCTACTGCAACTGACAGTTGAACGGGAGAATTCCTAGTCCTGTTAGCTGGGAAGTGATAACGCTGCCAAGAAATGATTGGCAAAGGGATCATCGTAGACAATCAGCCAATGCCTCTATTAAACATAGACTTTAAAATTTGGGCCAATGTATTAGCGAAAAGTTTACAAGAATGTCGTCGGTGGTCTGGTCAGTGAAGCGCAAACGTATTCTACAGAACATACTGGGAACAAAACTGGCTTCAGTGGGAACAAAACTGGCTTCAGTGACGCTCTGATCAATTTGATAGGGTCAACCATCGATACTTGGAAGCCGTTCTTAAATCGATCCGGTTCAGACGCGTTTTCAGAAATTGGGTCGCTGCATAATGCACAGCAGCATTTGCTCGTGGTCAAAGTAAACGGCTACCACTTCGAACGGTTTTGCATCGCACATCCGGTCCGACAGGGCTTTGCTTCTTTTGTACATGCTAGTTCTTGAGCTCCTACTGTGAAAGCTGGAACAGTTGAGTGATAGGAGGAAACCCTTTCGAACTGGCTGGGTCGTATTGACGTGTGCTACACGACATCACCGATATTCATAGTGCAGACCAACCGAACCAGGATGCTCAACCACTTATCGCCGTTTGTAT
>NC_068997.1:26595491-26596013 GCF_001194135.2 Octopus bimaculoides
GCGCACACACACACACGCACACCACTGCCGCACACTTTTCTTCATTTCGAACACTCTCAACAACTATTACCACTACTACTACCACCACCGCCACTACTATCCCAACCACCTTCAACAACAACACAAACACTGACACTGTCACCACTATATCCACCATCACCGCCACCGTCATCAATATTATTGCCATCACCACGTACACCACCACCGCTACCACCATCGCCATCACCACCACCACCAATAACAACAATACCATCTCATCCATCGTTACCAGCACCACTGTCCTGATACTATCATCACCATCGCCAACAACATCAACACTATCATAACTACTGTCACCACCACTACCATCATTATCATCACTATCGTCATCACCCCCAACACAACTACTTCTAAGGAGACTTCAGCCAACGAAGGAACCCTTACATCGGAGGTTTGCAACCGGGGTGTCGTGACACCCTGGGGAGTGTATTATAGGCAGTAGTTAGGGGCGCCTCGAGGTGTTTTTTTTTTAAATTTAAATAA
>NC_068997.1:26596023-26596361 GCF_001194135.2 Octopus bimaculoides
TTTTTAAAAAATGGGGGGGGGGTAATCCTGAATATAAAGGTTGGAGTGGCATGGCTGGATTACCTTTTGATCATTGGCTTGCATGATCGGGATTGAACTATACCATCTACAAAAATACTACAACCATACTATCTCACCACCATCACCAACACCATACATACCATCACCGTCATCAATACCACTACCACCATCGCCATCCATATCACAACCTCCACTGTTCATCCATTCATACCATCACCACCACCATCCATACCACCCCAACATCCAAATCACCACCGCCACCACAGACCCACACCACCATCAATACCAACCATACCACCACCACCACCATCCATCCA
>NC_068997.1:26596750-26598527 GCF_001194135.2 Octopus bimaculoides
CCACAACGCAACACCACCACCACTACTACCACTTTAACACTACAAGTCCTACCAACATTTTACCAATACACCACCATTGAAACCATCACCCTTAATACCACCACCATCACCACCAGCACCACTGCTACAACCACCATACAGCTATTATTTCTTTTATTTGTTTCAGTCATTTGACTGCGGCCATGCTGGAGTACTGCTTTGAATGGTTTTAATCGAACAAATCGACGCTAGGGCTTTTTTTTTAACCTAGTGCTTATTCTATCGGTCTCTTTTGCCAAAATGCTACTTACAGGGACATAAACACACCAACACCGGTTGTCAAGCGGTGGTGGTGGTGGTGGACATACACACAGCCACACACACATATGCATGTATATGTATGTATGTATGTATGTATATATGTATGTATGCATGTATATACGTATGTATGTATGTATGTACGTATATATGTATATAAACGACGGGCTTTAAGTTTCCGTCAACGAAATCTACTCACAAGGCTTTGGTCGGCCCGAGGCTCTAGTAGAAGACACTTGCCTAAGGTGCCACACAGTAGGACTGAACCTGGTATCATGTGCAATGCATGACCGAAGGTGGTGGGGGGCTCTTTTTTCCAATTTACTTTTACCTGTAAGAAAGACATGAATAGAAAAAAGATTTCTGAGGGATTTTGTTCTTGGATGGAAGGACTAGGAATAATGGTTAGTATGGTGTCGCGGATAGTTAGATGCCACAAAGGAGACGAGAATTAGAAAGACGATTGGATTAAGGGTGCCTGAATGGTAGCGGTTCGAGAACAGCTTGCTCCAAGGAACAGAGACCATGATAGTAGCGACAGGAGAGAAAGATGAGAGCATGCCAGAGGCTAGAGAGTGTCCATTACTGATTAATTACCAACCAAGTGAGTGGTTCTACTCTGAATGTGATTTAAAATGTCCCAGAACGTGGAAGCAGTATTCCATTATTGGCATCACTTCAGCCTAGTAGCGTGTCAACATTACCAGCTATACTAAGTTTCCATCTTAAAATTCCGACTGTCATCAACTTTCAACTGGGCTTGAACTCACAACCATTATTTCTACAAGCAGGATTTCAACGATCTTAACTATTTGGGCTCAACTCCCACGAGACAGTAAAAATGAATTTACCTCCCAACACGAACGGAGTTGGAATTAAGAAAGTGGCCAGTTACACAAGGGAATTAACTCTATAAGATAAACATTGTTTTAAAAATTACAGTTACTTCCCTTGAAAATTCATAACTTGAAGTTGAAATATTTAATATCAATTACTAATGATGGATATATGTATAAGAACTTTAATATAAGGTCTATGTACATACTGAAAAAAAAAACTGGTTGTCCCCAAGGATACAGAACGCACAAAACCTTTACATGATCTCTCGACCTGCTAGAAATAGCAGCCAAATCTTCCTTAACCTCATAAAGCGCTGGGATTTTCACTTACATAGCATGGACTGCTGAGCACATTTTATGAAAATGAGACTACCATGCGTACATAAAAAAAAACAGAAAAATAGTTAAAATTTCTTAGTATATAATGGTGGCAAGATTTGCATCTGAAAAGTCATTAATTGAACTATTAGTCGTCTGGCTATCTGGGTATCGGAGCGTTTGAGTGACATTAGACCCCAAAACACGACCATAAATTAAATGCATCTATCTGGGCCATGATCGTGGCCTATCGACGTGTGCCTAATGGCCACGATCGTGTCCCGTCACGCTTTATGTATTAAACAATACCATAACGTCTAAAA
>NC_068997.1:26601092-26606315 GCF_001194135.2 Octopus bimaculoides
AGTGTACTAACGATCTGGTATAATTGCTTACGTGTTATTGACTCTCTTTCCATCTGCTGTAATAACTCACATACACACTTTTCATTGCATGACGGCCTGTCTTTGATTATGTTCTTATATGTCGCATTCACACTCTCACACAGACATACATCTTTAACGCTACAATAAATATATCTGTTATTCATCTAATACGGTTGTGGTCTTTCATTACTGGTCATCTATGTTATCGTCGCATAACATATTATGTATATCATCCATCGATATATAATTGTGTGTTCGACCGTGTGACACGTTTAAATAAAAGGAGTCCTCTGTTTGTCCATTCGTCACCATTACTCCTTTTTGAGTTCGCACGGTCGTCCCTTAAATATATATACACACATACACACACATATATATTGTGTGTGTGAAGTATTCAGAAGTTTTGTCATCAGAACTACTTGTAAACATTTCCATTTATTGAATTACATTTGCAAGGCCTGCATAGACCCCGGGTTGTGGTAGAAGACTTGCCCAGGGTGCCACGAAATGGGTTCAAAACTTGCACTGTGATGTAATTTCTTGATCATCTCAACCATTCACTGTAGAGGATACACTTGTCTGCATCATTGAAATCACTCTAAAACAAGAAGTTTGTCATAGAACCAGGAGTAGTCTCAGGCAAATTGGTATCAAAAGTTAAACCTGTAGCATTTTAACCAGCCATATCCAGTTCAAATATTCTCTTTTATGTCATTTCTAAAAGTAAACAAATCTTCAATCTCGGAGCTACAAAATAGTTAATTCAAAACCATGTAAATAAATAAGCTCATAACATTTGGGAGAGTAATCTGAATGCTAAAAAGTTGACCTCTTTCTTTTACAGATAAAATCAAGATTTGTGTAGCAGACCTCCCCAATATCTGGCCTGTGAGGTTTGTATACTGTGACACAGCTGTTACTGCAATCTAATTGTGACGTCAATGCAGTGACCAAATATGGCAACACATTTTTGCATGTAACCTGTTAACGCATTGGCACAGTGAATATGTCGAAGTTTAAATCTAATGTAATGAACAACCGTAGAAGGACATCTCTGCTTTCAGCCTGTCAAAGTGAGCACAGCAAGATAGTAGGTCTGTTCCAGCTGTCTAAACCGGACGTCAATGTGATGAATAATCATGAAAACAGCTTTCTGCATCTGGCTTGTTGTGGTAGACACTATGACATGGTGGAGATGGTCTTGAAGTCTGACCTTGATACCCATATTGCAGATTCAAATGGTAACATGCCTCCACATCTTGCAATTCAATGGTAAGTTAAGAATGATCTAGAATTTCTAGATTTACTACTTTTATTGTTTTGTTTTCAATAATATGTAAGCAAAGAATGGCTGTAGCAAGAATATAGCTTCGCAACAACATGGTTCTTAGTTCAATCCCTCTGCATGACATCTTAGGTGAGTATCGTCTATTGTCTCAAGCCAACCAAAACTTTGGGAGTTCATATGGTAGACAGAAACTGAAAAGTTTATGTATTTGTGTGTACATCGTTGGTGGGGATTAAAGTTAAATTATATAATTTTAAATGCTTCAATGATTAAATTTTTAATTCAGTTTCTTTCTGAATAATATTTTTTGGTTGCAATTTTCTGATAAATTGTCTGACTCATAAATTTCTAACTAAATATAGTGACATAATATAATTTGTATATTTATCACTTCAGATGGTGACTCCCAAGGTATTTACCTCAGGACTCAATGTATGTACTCTTACAAGAACAGATCACGTGTGCAATATATTTGGAACAATATTAGAGCTTGGTCTTTGTAAGTGGACATACCACTTGTAAAGTATGTAAAGAAAATGCTATTTGTGTTAGAAAACTTAGGAATAAAACAATTCTCATTGAAATTTTGTTTGTTTTGAAATTTGTAAGATGGAATTATATATATATATATATATATTTGAAGTATTTGATTCCAGAGATTGTAGTAGTGAAAGTGAAATATTTTATATTCTGCATGTTTCTTATATATATCCCATACTGTTTAAACGAGCCCCTAATTTTTGCTAGGAAAATTAACATCTTTAAAGACTAAATTAATACTCTTATTGTTACATGTGCGCTGATAGTTTTCCAGGCTGAACCCCTGCACACACACATAACCGAGATGTAATGTCAACCTGAAACTGGAGTAGTTACCAATAAGTGATAAACTCAAGCAGCTTCTATGTATATGTGGTGCAATGTCACTACTAACCCTAGAGATAATGATACAGCTGCTTGCCATGAATTGACTACATCCAATACACCAGTTGAATCTCATAAGTCAAGAAAGGTAAACAAGGAGAATGAGTTAAACCTCAAAACACCGAACTCCCTATAACCACATCGAACACTGGAGCTAACCATAGGAATTTCTAATGCTAGGAAATCTAAGAGGCACCAAAATATGTTGATATAATCCATTTACAAATAACACCAAAACCTCAATTCTGATGGCCTTCTATAAAGTGCTTGGTTCTTTTCTTTTTTTCCCCAAACACATCTCATTGATAGTTGTTGTTAGTTGTAGTACAGAGCTTTAATAATAGAAAACTACAGAAACAAACAGAAAAAAAGGTAAGATATTTTATTTACAGATTCATTTTGGTAAAATAGACATCAGTATATTTTCTAGAAACAACTGTCACCCACAACGCCAGAAAAACAAAAAAAAAATTACCCCATGTACATCAGCCAATATTCATACGTTTGTGCCTGTGTAAGAACATGTTACACATACATTTCTGTATGTGTGTATATATATATATCATACACCTTTTAACGTCTACTTTTCCATGCTTGCATGTGTCTGACAGTTTATGTATGTGTGTATATATATACACACATAGGTGTTAGCATAGCCGTGTGGTTGAAAAAGTTTACTGTGCAACGACATAGTTTCAGGTTTGGTCCAGCTACAGGAATCCTGTTGTAGATATCTTTATGTATGTCTGTGCATATGTATTTATATTCCATGCTGTCATTCTGAGCTTTCGAAGTCTTGTGGAATAAAGAAAATATTCCTTGCTTGAGAAACAAACAAGAGTTGGTAACAGCAAGAGCATCCAGTTGTGAAATCTTGCCTCAAACAACTGTCTAGACCCATACTAGCATCAGCATAATGACACTCTATTCCAAAAACAAAATGTACCAAAAACCAAAAAAAACAAGTTACCCTTACATCACATGGTTTGATACTCTAAAACATTTTTCCTGAATATGTACTGCTGATAATGGGGGTGTATCTAATGTGTCCCTTATGCTAGTAAATATGCTATATGTGTTCATATATATGCTTATTTATATATGAACAGCTTTTTTTTTTCCATGTTTCTTGAGGTACTATTTTACAGCTGAGTTCTCTTTTTGCTGCCCACTCTTGTTTTTTTTTTTAAATTATGTATTATTATTCCACAAGTCTTCAGAAAATCACCAAGCTGCTACCCAATGTACTGCTTAAGGTAAATGTAAAACATACCATTGCTCACAAGTTATCAAACACTTAAAAAAGACGAACTTGTGTGTGCACATGCACCAACCTGCCCCCCCCCCTTTTTTTTTGAGACCTAAGACATTAGACCAGCAACTTGGTTTCCATGGAGTATAAATGACCAAGATCCCAATGGCATGGTTCTCTTGAATGGAACGCCATTTATTGCAGGGTTCAAGGTTAGAAATATTGATTGGGCGGGAGGACAGGTCAATTACATTGACCCCCCAATACTTCGATAGCACTTTATAGACCTTGAAGGGATGAAAGGCAAAGTTGACCATAACAGGATTTCAACACATAACATAAAGGAATGCCACAACATTTTGTCTGACATGCTAACACAAACACACACATATATATATGCAGCAGGCTTCCATATAGTTTCTGTTTACTAAATTTCATCCATAAACCATTGGTTGGCCCAATATAGAAGACACTTGCATAAAGTGTTGGGGTTGGTGCCTTGAAGTGGAATGGAACCTGAATTCATATGGTTTGAAACCACACAGCCATAGCTGCACCTATATTATACATACATAAATATTTCGCAGTATATGTTTATATACACATACACGACCTCCAAAAAATATTCTAAAAAATATATATTATGAGTTAAAAAAAATATTCCATTTGACATTGGCCCAATCAAAATTTAAGTTTTTTTATGTGTATAAGTGTGTGTGTGTGTGTGTGTGTATAGTAAAGACCCTCGTTGGTGACGAACGACTGTGGGATTGCACCTAGAAATTTTCCCTCAGAAGTCCAGGCAACGTTGTTTGTGGACGACCAGTAGTCACCCATGCATATCAGTCTCCCCTCTCCAAGCCACTGATATTGTCCAAGGGGAAAGGCAAAGGCCAATACAGTTTGGCACCAGTGACATCGCAACTCATTTCTACAGCTGAGTGAACTGGAGCAAATGTGAAAATAAAGTGTCTTGCTCAAGCACACAATGCACAACCCAGTCTGGGAATCGAACTCACAATCTCACAATTGTAAGCTTGATAATCTAACTATGTGCCTTCACTATATACACACACACACACACATATACACACACTTTTCTTTACACTGATAGATAGCTGGTACTTTAACCAAGGCTAAGAAATATTTAGTAGAGACGAGAGATGTTTTAGAAAGAGTTTAAGAAATGTACTTTGATAAGAGATTAAACACAATTAGATGTCATCTGCTCATCTCTATAGATGTGTCCATAGAATTCTGCTCTATGATACTGTTGGCGACAGTGTTACTGGCCAAAAAGTCTGACGCATACGTACAGTTGCCGACTGGTGGCCAGTCGCACATCAGTTGTAGTTGGCGGTCCAGTTTTTTGTGCAGTTTCACTTTCCTTTTCCGCCACTGAAACTTTCTCCGTAGGCGGGAAAAGATATTGAAATCGACAATTAAAAACTGAAAATAGAAATTAAAATAGATAAAATTGGTTATTTTACATCTTTTTGACATTCAGTAATATAATTTTGGAGTGTTTTTTTAAAAATTCTTTTAACTCTTTAACATTCAAATTACTCTGTCAAATGTAAAGCTTATTTATTCACATTGTTTTGAATTAATCATGCATTATCTTGTAGCATTGAGATTTCAATGATATGACTGTTTATTTTTAGAATGACATTGTAGAGTTAGACATGAGAGGTCAGATCTGGCTAGTTTGAATACTAAAAGAGCTAAACTTTTCAAT
>NC_068997.1:26607063-26613053 GCF_001194135.2 Octopus bimaculoides
TCCCGTATCAGCAAAAGCTAACAAAGGAATCTCTTCAATTAATGATTTTTCACAATCCATTACCTTTGAAGCTCCACTGATTCTGTAAATCCACAGCCCTTTTAATCACAGTAAGCGAAGTAAAATTGTGGCCATCCATACAGACAGGCATGTCCTTCACAGCTATGCCCTCCCCTCCCTCCTGTACTTACTCTCTCAGCGGAGAGCTCCTTGTCTTGTGAGCTCACAAAATGTACCCATGCCATGGCATGTAATAGCACCTGTACCAATGGCACAT
This sequence comes from Octopus bimaculoides, assembly GCF_001194135.2. Classification (NCBI taxonomy): domain Eukaryota; kingdom Metazoa; phylum Mollusca; class Cephalopoda; order Octopoda; family Octopodidae; genus Octopus; species Octopus bimaculoides. The sequence continues at coordinate 26,607,341 of NC_068997.1, forward strand.
AAAAGCACCCATGCAGGTGTCATGTAAAATCCATCCAGTACACTCTGTATAGTGGTTGGCATTAGGAAGGGCATCCAGCCTTAGAAACCAAGCCAAGACAGAAAACTGGAGCCTGATGCTAGCCAGCTCCTGTCAAACCGTCCAGCCAATGCCAGAAAGGAAAATGGACGTTAAATGATGATGCTGCTGGGAATGATTTATTTGCTACAAGGTCAGCAAATAGGACCACATTACAAGAATGAATTACAAAACATGGCAATGTTGCATGACAAAAAAATAGCCCATAAATATATGTCTACAACTTGTATGTGAGTATCTTTATACGTATGTGTGTATGCATGCAAATGAGCATATGTTAATAGAGGGGTGAGCAAAAGGCGGTATACAGAAAATGAAAAGCTTGTGGTCCAAGCATTCACTTTAAGTCCCAGAAATCAAAAAAAGGGGGCTTCCAATGTACTAGGCATCTCCCACAGATCCCTTTAGTCAACTTGTGTATCTCTTAGGTTTAAAATAGAGAAATGAAAAGAATATTCCACTCATATTAAGCAACTGTATACCTGCTTTTGCCCAGCTCAATTTTTGAGAGTGTGTGAATGTGCTTATGTATAAGTGTGAGTGTGTGTGTGTGTGTGTGTGTGTGAATGCATGTTTGTGTGATTACACAGCTACAAGTACCAGTTCACCAAAAATAGCCACCACCACTTACCTCAATAAATAAACAACTAACAGCATTGCATACTATTATCACCAACAGGATCATTTTGAAATGAGTATTTTCAAAGGGGACCATCTGCAGAGAGACGAAGAGACACCGGTTGAATGGGACAAGAGAATATTAGTTCATGTGATAAAGCATAGCAAATACATTCTAGACATTATTGACTACACATACTCAAAGTACATGCTTTGTGTATTTGCCAGTAGGACTTCACTTGGCCTGGTAGAGATGACTTCCTCAAGGCGTCAAATGTTAAAACACCTGAAAATCACGGGAAGGTGAGATAACTCACCCCAGATCCCATTCAGGAGTGATGAACATCTATGTTTTGTTATTATTATGGCTTATTAACATCATGTACCCGAATCAAATTGGAGGTGAATAGACCACCAGCCCATGGCTTATATGCATATAATGTGAAAATTATGTGCTAATATCCACAGGCAATGCATACATAAGAATAAATTCTATTTCATATTTCAATTTATCATATTTTAGATATCAAGTTTATTAATACTGTATTGTGCAAGATACCAGTAAAGTAGTCTGGCAGCTGTAGGAATTTGAAGTTCATGTTTATAAATTAGTGCAGAATGATTATAAGACATTCAGGACCAGAAAATCAAAGAGAATATCAAATATTATCAACCCTGAAAGGATGAAAGGCAAAGTCGACCTTGATGGAAGGAATTTGAACTCAGAATGTAAGGACAGATGAAATACTGCTAAGCATTTTACCCAGTATGCTAACGATTCAGCCAGGTCTCTGCCCTTAATAATAATAAACTTTCTACTATAGGCACAAGGCTTGAAATTTGGAGGGGGTTAGTCAACTTAATAATAATAATAATAAAATAAAGACAGTAATATCATACCTGGAAAAATTGAGTCAGAAATGAAAATGGATGAAGCAGAAGTAGTAGTGTGAAACCAACTAATAGTACAGTAACGAATGTAAATGGTACTGTAAATAGAAAGAATATATATCAATGTAGTAATAGTGTCAATGGGAACAGGTGTAGCAAATATCACTGTAGTAGTAGCAGCAGCAGCAGCACTAGTAGTAGTTGTTAGACAGAATAAAATAACACTATGCAGTAGAATGTTGTTAATATTTACACCTCATTTATGTAGTGAACAGTAAATTTGCTGACATTAAGAAATAGGTTTTGCAAAATATACATAAGCTGATGGACTCATGGACATATATTTCACGTGATTGACCGGGTTTTCAGATGTTATACATCGCTGATCATAATACGCTTTGCATCGTTTTAGCTTTCGTATGATGTCACATCACTGGATAGGTGAGCACGCCAACGCTCCTCCAGATCAGAAGGCTCATCCACCACAGGGTTACTCATTTACAGCTGAGCAGACTAGTACGGATTCAACAGGTCGTCACAACCTGTCAGTATTTATTTTGAGTTACTTTCCTGCAAGACATGCCACATACCTCATCTCACTCCTACATTCCATTTTTAGTGGGGATTTTATGGCTGGAAGCTCTTCTTAACAATGCTGGGAACTTTTTATCATAGTACCAGCACTGGAGAGGATGCTTTGCCCACAGCAAGACTAAAGGGTTCTCTCAGCCCTACATTGTCCATTTTCATTCTATTTAAGGCATGATTTCTATGACTAGACACCCTTCCTAACATTAACCCTTTTACTGAGTGTATAGGAGATATTTTATCAAGGGAACATCCCTAGAGAAGTTGTCATGATCTCAGAAAAAATACAAGGGTCTTCTCAATCCCAGGTTATCTCCACTCATTCACCAACCACTTTACAGAGTGTACTGGGTACATTTTCTCATGGCACCAGCACTACTGAGTTTGTGTTGTCCCCAGCAATATAAAATAGTACTCTCATTCTTACACAGTCTATGTTCATTCATACTGTCACAAGAGTGATGATGACAATGTATGTTGATAACAATAATATCGCAAGAGTGATGATAACAAAGTATGCTGATAACAGCTGCATTGTGGAAGGAGTGATTGCAATAAGATTTCGTCATTGATAACACCAGCATTGTGAACATATTTGTATTATTTCAAATATATATATACATAACCCTTTCACCATCATCTATTCCATATCAAAGCTCATTTTTATAACATTAAATATGTATTACTGTTTATCTACCTATCTTTATTTTTTTATATCAAAATGTCTTAGTGTTGTGCATGTGTGAGAAATAGGCACAGAGAGATACACACACAAACACACATAGTTTATTTTACATGTAATTTAAAGAAAAAAAAAGCTGCTTACCATTTGTATAAAATAGTTTACGGTGAGGTGGTCCTTTCGAGAAAGCAAAAGCTACAAAAATGTACTGGAACGAGGATACTAAAAACATAAGAGTGGTTTCGGAACACTTGACAACATCATCACTGGTGATCTTCTTTACAGGCTTATACCTACAACAGAGAGGGTGAAAAACAGAAAAGATGGTTTTTACAAAGTTTATACTGCCACTACTACTACACCGCCACTACCATCATCACCCTCATCATCACCATCATCATCATCATCATCATCATTTAACATGTGTTTTGCATGATGAAGGCATGTGTTGGATGGTTTGATAGGGGCTGGAAAGTTAGAAAACTGTGCCAAGCTCTACTGACTTTGGCCTGATTTCTATGGCTGGAAGCCCTTCCTAAGGCCAACCACTTAAAAGGTGCCAGTTGCTTTTTACATGGCACCAGCAGCAGTCATCATCATCATCATCGTTGTCGTCATTGTTGTTTAACATCTACTTTCTATGCTGGCATGGGATGGATAGCTTGACTGAGAACTGACCAAGCTCCAATCTGATTTGGCAAGGTTTCAACAGCTGGATGCCCTTCCTAACACCAACCACTCTAAGAGTGTAGTGGGTGCTTTTTATATGCCATGCTCAAATGGTGTTTTTTATGTACCACCAGTATAGGTGCCAGTCAGGTGGCACTGGCATCAGACACGCTCGAATGGTGCTTTTTACATGCCACTGGCACAGATACCAGCCAGGCAGTACTGGCATCAGCCAAGACAAGATCCTTCAACTGAGGTGGGAAGCAGTATTGAGGAAAGTGACCCAGCGCCAGATGAGAGGTTAGAGTGTGAGCAGACGGACAGAAATAAACGTCTTGCAATAAAGGAGACATGATTATCTCAGTAGGAGAGATATAGGAAGAAAATGGTGAAGATATATGATGGACAGGGGAATACATTCAAGTAACAGAACCACATGGTTCTGGGTTCAGTCCCACTGTGTTGCACCTTGGGCAAGTGTCTTCTACTACAGCCTCGAGCCAACCAAAGCCTTGTGAGTGGCTTTCCCTCTTCTCATAAACATAGAGAAATATGCTCTATACTTAGAGAAAAAGGGGGAAGAGGGGGAGAACAGGAGAAACATTAAGTATCTGATGTCGTATCAGCAACACCACATTGATGGTGTCAAAATGTCTCTTACTCAAATGGAGGAAATAGAGCTATGACCTTTGTTAAAACATGCCCCACTATAGCTGCAGCAATAAGATTTGAACTTGTTAAAATGGAAGTAACAACAGCTACTAGAAATGGATAATACATTAACAACAGACCTTAGATAAAACAGAAACGAGAGTTTTACTTACCAGCTTTGATTTCGTAGGTAGAGAAATGCAGAAGTTTGGAAACATATAACAACAAGTATCTGTGAGAGTATAGAAAATATATTGGTGAGTTTGATGAGACTTCCTGCTGGTTTCTTCACAGCTAACTTGTTATTGGACTGTGTATAACCCACTGAAAATATACATAAATATATACATATACATGTGTGTGCATGAACAATAAACTAGAAATGCATTGAGGAGACGAATCAGATGTAAGGTGCAACAAAGACGATTGTATTATTGTGGGCATATGATATATATGGAATAGAACAGCAGTACAAAAAAAGCACTGATCACTTAATGTAGATGGAATTTTTGGAAGAAGGAAGACATCCAGGAAGACATGGGACAAACTAACAAAGGCTGAACCTCAGATTGCCAGTACATTTTTGTTTACGGTGAGGTGGTCTTGAAAGTACCACCTCACCGTAAACAATTTTATGGCATGAGTCCCTTTACATGGCACCAGTACGAATGCTTTTTATACGGAGTCTCGCAGGAGGGAATGGTCTTAACACTTCTGCTGTGGAGGACAGGTCTTCTTGAGTGTTACAGATTGTTTCTTTTTTTTTTCATTTCACAGTAAAGCTACATAAGTGAGTTAAAGGACTGAAAGTTTCATGCATTGCACTTAAACTGTTATACGTATTGTTAATTTTTCTCTTTATATGGATAAAAAAAATTTTTTTCCCACTAGTTCTATCAAAATAGCTATGTCTAACTCTAAAGTAGAATCATGTCTGAAATAACATTTTCCAGAATTTAATATTAACCGAAGAGAAAGAATAAATATAAAAATAAAACAGCATGATAGCCATTCTAATGTACATAGAGGTTATGCTTAGGCACTAACAACAGTGTGTGTGTGTGTGTGTGTGTGTGTGCGTGTGTGTGTCTAAGTATATGAGTGTGAATAAGTGTATGTGTAATATACAAATGGTATTATATACATATATATTTATATATAATTGGTCTAACTTACTGAGAACAGCAACAGAGGTTGTGATGATTAAATCAATGTAAAGGAACTGGAAATCTGCAAGATTGGTTGCATACTGAAAGATAAAAATGTAGGTAGACAGTTAGATTACATGTAGTCTATAGATTAACATGTAGCGCATATATATATATATATATATATATATATATATATACACACACACAGATACACGTATAGGAAAGCCATCTTTTTTCTGTCAAGAGCTTATATGCCCCGTTATTAGACTATTTTCCTTAGTCATTGCACAGTGATCGCCAATAAGCTTTAAGCTTATATAAAAATACCTTTATAGTTATTTACAGGATTATAAAATACGGCTCCATATAACAAAACCATTCACAC
>NC_068997.1:26615057-26620393 GCF_001194135.2 Octopus bimaculoides
ATATATATATATATATATATATATATATACTAGCAGAGATACCCGGCATTGCTCAGGATTAAAATGGCATAGTTTGTATATAATATATTACAGTTATGTTGAAACAGGTAGGTAGGAAGGTAAGCAGAAAAATGGAAAGCAAGGAAGAGAGATTTAGATGTAGAAATAGAAACGGAAGAAGGTAAGTTGTAGTAGATACTCACAGTATAAAGAATGAGCACTGATACAAACTGGATGATGCTGTAGAGGGCCATGTATTTGAAACAACCAAAAGAGGTGACTAAAGCAGCTCGACCTTCCCTGGAATGACATAGATGTTATGGTGATCATAATGGCTTCAAATTTTGGTACAAGGCCAGTAGTTTTTGAGGGGAGGGGGAGAAGTTGATTACATCAATCTGATCGCTTCTTTTTAAGTTCAAATTCTACCAGTCAACAGCCTTTCATTCTTTCAGAGTCAATGAAATAAGCACCAGTCAAGCACTGCAGTTCATGTAATCAACTAGCTCCTCAAAATTTCAGGCCTTGTGTCTATAGTATAAAGAATTATTATTATTATTATCATTCTTCACTAAATGCCTTTTCACAGAAACAGTGTCCAAGACACAACAACTAATATTCAGCCCCATCATAATAACAACACCAAAAGTCTTCAAAATAATAATGAACAACAAAGTAACTTACTTTATCACAGTTACAACACATTCAATGTTTTGGTTTTTGGAAGTGAAAGGAGCAGCAACTGAAGCTTCAGTCTCTGACAGAGAGATACCAGCATGGGCAGCCTTTAATGCCTGCAAATACACAAAAACAGATGGATTACAATGGCTTCTAACAGAGGTAGAAGGCAACAAGAACAGCTATGACAACAACAACACTTCAGTCACTGAGACTCTATTATCAGTCCTATCAATAATGACGATAGTAAAGGTAGACAAACATTTAGAACACTGATTGAACCAGTCCTTCTCAAGAGATTAGAGACCTGGACCTTATCGGCTTTCTTAGAAAACAACTAGATGAGCATCATTATCATCGTCTTCATCATTATCATCAAACAAGGCTGTTCATTTCCAGTCTTCTATAAAAAAACATGTCTGACCACAGAGAAATATTACTTTGATTGGAAACAGGTGAGGGTTGGCAACAAGGTGGGCATCTGACTGCAGAAAATCTGTCTCAACCATCTAGCTTTTACAAGCAGTGAAAAGTGGATGTTAAATGATGATGTTGGTACCATTCCTGAGATTTTTCAGACATGACCACTGGAGTGAGGGTGAGATAGTGTTGAATGCTAATTCTCGTTTGACTAGACTGAATTAATTGATATTAGTAAAAATGGTTGATTAACATTTTATTCCATCTTTCTATTGGATTCCTGTAAAAAATAAAATGTAGAATGTTCAAGACTTACCTCACAATCATTAGCACCATCACCACAGAAACCAGTTCCATACCTATAGGAGGAATATCAACGAAAATATTTAAATGAGCACCATCATGTAGCTTATTACTGCTATTAATAATAGTAATGTTATGGGCATTAACAGAAGTATTAGTCTAATAATAATAATTATTATTATTTATTATTATTATCCTTTCTATTACAAGCATAAGAGGTGAAATTTTGGAGAAGGGAGTGAGTGAATTACATTGACCCCAGTGCTTAACTGGTACTTACTGTATCAACTCCAAAAGGATGAAAGGAAAAGTCAACCTTGATGGCATTTGAACTCAGAATGTACAGCTGGAAAAATGCTGTTTAGTAGTTTGTCCAAAAAGCTACCTATTCTGAAAGCTTGGTGCCTTTCAAATTTTGGCATAAAACCAGGAGTTTTATGAGGAGGGGACAGTCAATTACATTGGTCCTAGTACACAATTGGTATTCTATTTTATCAACTACAAAAGGATGGAAAGCAAAGTTGACCTCAGTGGGATTTGAACTCAGAACATGAAGTGCCTGAAGAAATGCTGTTAAGCATTTTGTCCGGCATGCTAACAATTCTGCCAACTCGCTGGCTTAAAATGATAATTTCTAAAATAGGCACAAGGCCAGAAATTGGGGAAAGCAGGAAAACAGTTGAGCAAATTAAGCCCAGTACTTGACAGGGGCTTTATTTTATCGATTCTCAAAGGCTGAAGGGAAAAGCTGACCTCAGTAAAATTTGAACTTAGAACACAAATGTGATGACACCTGACAGGTGTCGCTAAATAAACAACTGAGAAAAATGGTGTCACAGTCAAAATGGTGAAGCAATAAATCCCCAAATCAAGTTTCATATCTTAACAGAAATACATTATGTATTTCTATGATATTCGAAGGGTTTTGTCATGTGCCAGCACAAATGGTCATAACTAAATATGACCAGATTTTTAAATTGTCAACTTTGAGGTGCTTAGATATCTAACTTATGACATGTCTTACAAGTAGGATCAAAGCAATTACTATAGTATAATACAATTATGATAAATCTTTAAAATTTGAATCAGAAATTATGAGAAAACGATGCACATATTACAGAATTATGATCATACCATTTGATGTTAATTATGTATCTTATAAACAGAAACAAAGTAATTCAATCCTTTTTTGTTACTATACATTTTTTTTTTAAATTTACAATTTAATTTTTAAAATAATGAAGTATTTAATAAAATAACTATTGTCATTATTAGCCATTTCGTTACCATATTTCTGTCAAAATACACTGCTATTGTATCAATTACTTTTGAAAATAATGAAGAATTTACTACTAAAACAATTGTCATTATTAAACTGGTGTTTGAAACATAAATTAACATGAAATTTTGACAGAAGGTTTTAACTTAAATCGCATTAAAACAAGAAGTGGTGTCGGTGGGATTGGTATCAAAAGAGTTAAAGAAAGTAAGAGAAGGGTTTGAGAAACATTCAAGACCATTTTCAAAGGAATTTAACAGAAACTCACTCCAGTTCTTGAAATTTCTCCACTAATTGAGCCTTTTGATCTGGAGACATTCTGGCAAATATTGTTCCTCTTTCGCAGACCTTTAGAAAGAAATTCAAATTGGAATTGGTCACAGTATAGGTACACCAATTGTACACACACATAATCAACTAAATGTCTCCTACTATAGCCCCAAACCAACCAAAGCCTTGTGAGTGAATTTAGTACACAGAAATTGGAAGAAACTGTCATATATGTATGTGTGTTTGTTCACATTTGTGCTCACTTCTACAAAATATGCAACCTATCAGCAGTGATGTTGTCATTTCTACTATGGAAAAGAATGGACAACTGTACTCAATACTTTATTCACAAACCTTCATTTACCAACCAACCAACCACAACTACTGGTTCACAGGTACCCAATCATCAAACTTCACTCACCAACATAACACAACCATTGAATCACAGACACAATATCCTCTTTCAATTGTCTCTCTCTCTCTCTCTCTCTCTCTGTCCTGTGTGAGGAGACAGTGTTGCTGTGATCTAGTAGCTGTAGCGAGTTGGTGAGAAAGTTTGTGCGTCTGTGAAGTAGTGAGCATAGCAGATTGGCAAGTGAAGATTTGAGTAAAGACACTATGTCTATGAGCCAAACATTACAGCATCTTTGCGAGTGAAGGCATCAGGCAGTGGCTTCACTCACAAAGCGGTGGACTGGTGAGTAATGGTTTGAATGATAAGTTTGTAGGTCTGCGATTCAGTGGCTGTGATATGTTTATAATTGAAGATTTATCAATCAGTCAGATGTTCATTTATGATAAGACAAGAAGAGATGACCTCTCAGACAGATGCCAGGAACTCAGTACTCAATATATGTATCAACAGAACCACTGAAATATCATGAGCCACGTAGTCAGGCAAGGGTGCCAAGTTCAAAATTGATAAATATGATTATTTTACCTGGTTTAGTAACTGGGGGAAGTATGTCTTCAGCACAGAAAAGGCTTTACCAGACACGGCAAAGTGATACCTTCTACTGTCAGATTCACATCGAATGGAATGGTAACCCTGCAATATAAACAACAAATGTAATGAGGATTCAGAAGAAAGAGGAGAAATGAAAAGCAAGCAATAATAGTTAACTTTGCAGCATTGAGAGATGACAGTGACCTTAAAGTTTTGGCTCACCAGCCTTCATCAGATTGTCCAACAAAGCCAGCAGGTTGAGACTTTGAACAAGTACTTAACCCTTGTGTTACCATATTTCTGATGAAACCCACTGTCTTCATTTCAATTAACTTTGAAAATAATGAAGAATTCAATGAAACATCTGCCATTATTAAGCCAGCATTTGGAATAGAATTTAAAATGAAATTTTGATGGAAAGTGTTAATTTAGATCATTTTAAGGAAAGAAGTTTTTATCATAGTAGCAGAAGAAACCTTGGGTGGTTTGGTGTCAAAAGAGTTAAGTAAGATATGATATGATGTGATATGACAGTGATAAAACATGAAATGATTTTACATCAGTGTGCTATGGACACAGTGATATAAATGCTGTCAGTAAACTGTTGACTTGCTGCTATAAAATATTTCATTCCGAACCTAACTAGAACACAATCAAAATTATATGGTTAAGATTATATCTTGAATTAGTAAAGCAACCGCAATCAAGTTAAAAACATTAAAAAAGAAGACCAAGTTCAATCCCAGCTATTGCTGACAATTTGAAAATATCATATAAATATCAATGTGTACTAACATCTCTACATTTATTTATCACATGAAAGTGAAATAAAGTCTACTTTATGATGAAGCTATCCAGGAGTTTTTAGAGCAACAAACTATACTTCACTCCAAAGTGTCCTTGAGTTATATAGCCATGACTAGATTTGAACCCAGCACAGTAGGTGAATAATGTAATATCCATTACACAATGCCATTGTTACATATCCTTACAACAGTAAGTTAATTCTATGTAGTACTTATTTACTGCCAGGTAAACTATCAACACATGGAACCTATTTATGACCAGGTGGACAGCACTTTCTCATGGTACCTGTTTACAGCTAGTTTCTCAGGGTAGCTTTTCACAGTTAAGTAGACTCTCATGGTACCTATTTGCAGTTAAGTGGATTACATCTTTTCATGATATTGAAGTTAGTTACAGCAAGGTGAAGTGTGCACTGTAGTGATATCTATTTACAGCTAGATGGACAGTGTGTCCCTATGGTCCCCTACAGTATGCAGAGTGAGATTGAACCTGCTTTGCTAGTTTTAAATGGTTAACTTCTGAACATGGTCTACTGTTTATCTAATGTAAGGCAGACATGTTCTGAAGCTGAACAAAGTTATAATGTCAGTTAGTAAATAAAAGAAAAAGAAATATTAAAGTTTTTTATATATA
>NC_068997.1:26620508-26630333 GCF_001194135.2 Octopus bimaculoides
TAACGTTGACCTCAACAGTATTTGAACTCAGGACATAAAAAGCTAAAAGAAATGCCACGAAGCATTTTGTCCAGTGTGGGAAAAATTCTACCAGTTTGTCAACATAATAATAATAATCCTTTCTACTATAGGTACAAGGACTGAAATTTTGGGAGGGAGGGGGAGGGGGCTAATCAATTACATCAATCCCAGTGCTCAACCCCCAACAAGATGAAAGGATAACGTTGACCTCAACAGTATTTGAACTCAGGACATAAAAAGCTAAAAGAAATGCCACGAAGCATTTTGTCCAGTGTGGGAAAAATTCTACCAGTTTGTCAACATAATAATAATAATCCTTTCTACTATAGACACAAGGCCTGAAATTCTGGTGGGATGGGTCTAGTTGATTACATTGACCCCAGTGTTTTGTTTTTTTGTGTTGTATGGCATGATACATTGCTGATGAATCAAGGAACTTTAAAGGTTCAAAAATAGCCACAAGGAATTCATACAAAACTATGGAAAAAAAATAACTTGATTAAAAAGTTTCTGAAAGAAAGAAAGCAAGGCAGTTATTTTCAATACATGTAGAAAATATTAGAAAAAAACATTTTCATATACACACACACATGCACACACACACATACATAAATACACACATACATACATACATACATACATATTGGAGCCTTGAATCTATGCTAGAGTCCGGCTCTTTCTCTATTGACAAGAAATACAGAAATGAAACTGATTGATAACATACATACATACACACACACATTTAAATATGTAAACATACATACTCGCATAAACACACATGCATGTACACATACATTTATAGAAAATTTCGACAATTTCTAGCAAAATGCTACAAAAGCATGCAAAGTATTTGAACCATGCCCGTAGATGCCGAAACCAAAAACTAAATAAACAAACACATCAAATAAAATAATGATAATAAAAAAATGTTAATAATATTATTATTATTAATAAGAAGGCAACAAGCTGGTAGAATCATGACTGTGCCACAGAAAATGCTTAGCAATATTTCTTCCAGGTCTTTATTTTCAGAGTTCAAATTCTGTTGATGCCAACATTGCCTTTGAGTGATATAATTAGTTTACCTGCTCCCTTCAAAATTGCTGGCTTGTGCTGAAATCAGACAAAAAGGTGCCCAGGCTGGTGACATGTTAAAAGCACCTGTGTTGGTAACATGTTAATGGCAGCCATGCTGGTGACACATAAAAGACACTATGGAGTGGTTGGCATTAGGAAGGGCATCCAGCCATAGAAACCAAACCAAGGCAGATGGGAGCCTGGTATAGCTCTCAAGCTTACCAGCTCTATCCAACCATCTAACCCATGCGAGCACCAAAAACAGACACTAATTGAAGTTGATGATGGTGATGAATAATGTTAATATCAAAAGTCTTGTGTCACCCTGACACACTCAAAATGGTGTATTTTATGTGCCACCTGCACAGGAGCCAGTCCAGCGGCACTGGCAACGATCTCACTCGAACGGTGCGCTTAGTGCTCCACTGGTACAGGTAATAATCCTTTCTACTATAGGCACAAGGCCTGGATTTTTGTGGGGAGGGGGACAATCAATCATACCGACCCTAGTACTTGACTGGTTGGTACTTAATTTATTGATCTGAAAGGATGAAAGGCAAAGCTGACATCAGTGGAATTTGAACTCAGAACATAGCAACAGAAGAAATACTGCTAAGCATTTCGCTCAGCATGCTAACAATTCTGCCAGCTTGCCACCTTGATAATGATAATAACAAAATAATGAAAATAAACACGAAATTAACAAAAAATATACACTAAATGAAAAAAGAAATCAATCAAAATCAAACAAAAACATATAAAAGGAAGAAAAAAAACTATACAAAAATCTTTAAAAAAAAAAATGCCAAGTATGCAGTCAGTGCTAGAAGGTAGAGAAAGATCACCCACCTGTTCTTGGGTTTCATTAAACAGAAGAAGAGGACAATTCTGAAAAACACAAAGCCAAGGAGGATGTTTTCTTAACATGCTGCATATCCACTCTTCCCATGGACCTGGGGTGGATAAGGGTGGAGCAGAGGCGAGAGAGAGAGAGAAGAAATAGGGGAATTGGTGTCGTCGTTTTAGCCCCAAAAACAGTCGTGACCAGGTGGAAGTCTGATCAAAGACGTTCCAGCCATGACCTTTTCATCTTTTATTCAATGTATTTAAGACTACATTATCTAAACGGTTTATCAATACTAATTATTCCTAATTATTTATTAATGCTAAATAGTTACTATTAGTGGCTATAATTTGTATGTTGTTTAACCCCAGGTAGAGTCCTGATCAAGCAAAACTGATCAAAGATGTACCAGCTACACCCATTTCATCTTTTATTTGATGTATTTACAACTACATTCTTTAATATAGAGTTATTAACACTAATTATTACTAATTACTTCTTACTACTCATTAGTATTAGTAGCACATATAATATATAGCATCACATTATAGACACACACACACACATTATATACACACACGCACATATATTATATAGCATCACTATCATCTGCATTCCATGCTGACACGGGTTGAGCAGTTTGACAAGATCTAAGAGTTCAAGGGCTAAATCGTGCTTTATTGTCTGCTTTAGCATGGTTTCTATGGCTGGATGCCTATCAATCATCATTTAACATCCACTTTCCATGCTAGCATGGGTTGGATGATTTGACTGGGGACTGGTGAAACCAGATGGCTACACCAGACTCCAATCTGATCTGGCAGAGTTTCTACAGCTGAATGCCCTTCCTAACGCCAACCACTCCAAGAGTGTAGTGGGTGCTTTTTACGTGCCACCAGCACAAGGGCCAGTCCGGCAGTATATATATAAAATACAAAAATGGGACAAGAACGCAAAACATCCAGACAGACAATACAAAGAAAACAAGGATGGGTCATTTGAAGTTTTCTTTCCTCAGTCAAGTTCCAGATTATCTTTGCAATTTCGGCTGGTATACTCGAGGATTGCTCCAATCTGGCCAGCCCCAAGGAAAAACTAAGCTAAGAGCATTAGATTCCTTGGAAGAAAGCAGCAAATGTATACAAAAACAAGGACGGAAAAAAATGAAAGGTGAAGAAATTCTCAGTGGAGTTTGAACTTAGAATGTGAGATGGATGAAATACAAATGATCCTACCAGCTCACCGACTTTCTACTAGAGTCATAAGGCCTGGAATTTTGGGAAAGCAGGTAAGTTGATGACATTGACCCCAGTACTCAGCTGGTACTTAATTACCAACCCCAAAAAAGATGAACAGTAAAGTCAACCTCAGCAGAATTTGAACCTAGAATGTAAAGAATCAGATGAAATGCCACAAAGCATTTTGGTCGGCTTGATGCTTAATAATAATAGTAATATCAATAATTCCTTCTACTATAGGCACAAGGCTAAAAGTTTTAAGGAGAGGGTGCTAGTCAATTACTTGGACACCCCAGTGCTCAAATGATACTTATTTTATCAACCTTAAAGGATGAATGACAAAGTCAACTTTGGTAACATTTGAACTAAAACCATAAAACTGGAAAACATGTCACCAAGCATTCTATCCAATATGTTAATTATTCTCCTAGCTTACTGCCATAATTAATAATATTTGCTTCACATTTTGGCAGAAAGGACAGCACTTTAAAAGAAGAGGGTAATTCAATTACATCAACCCCAGTGTTCAAGTGGTACTTATTTTATTGACCCTGAAATAATAACAATAATAAACTTTTAGAAATCGATTTCTTTCTTGGGACCCAAGGACAAAAAGAAATCAATGCAAAGCAGAGAAACAATCAGCGAAAATGGAATAAATTGAAGACATACAGCTACAAGACTGATGTGGGGGAAGGAAAAAAATTGAAAATCTTCATACAGAGAAACAGAGTGGGTTGAGGGGAAACAAAGAGCATAGGTAATGAAGGTACACAGTGAGTAAAAGAGGCTGGGTTGGTAAAAGAGGCTGGGTTGGTAAAAGAGGCTGGCTCTTGGATGGAAAAAGGCAAGTATAGACAATGAAGAGAATGGGGATGCGGAGAGTAAAAAATACAGAATAGATGGAGATATAAAGAGGGTATATAGTTAAAGTGGAGTATGCAGAGAGAAAGATATGATGGACAGAGGGATACAAAGAAAATAGAGTCAATGAGGGAATGCAAAAAGTAAAAGAAAGGACAAGCAGATGAAAGAAGGAGTACAGCTGATGAAATAAAATGCAGAGAAAAACAGGAGTAAAATAATTGCACAGAATATTAATGTGAAACAAATGGTACATTGTATGGGTGCAGTTCATGTTTGTGTGTGTATGTGGTGTATATGTATATCTGTGTGTGAGTGTATGTGTCTATATATATTGGTATGCGTAGTTACCTCTTGATCAGATTCACTAAGAGAGTCATCTGTGACGGACTCAGATTGTTCCCAATGAATCTGAGCTTCCTGGCCATCTTCTGGAGGTGAGGCATTAACGATGATCACATTTTGTTTTGGCTTCACCATTCCACAGTTCCTAGCAACACTGACAGCTGTCAGAATCATATCTCCTGAAATATTTAGAAACATATGTATACATGCATAAATACATATACATACATACATACATACATACATACATACATACATATATATATATACATACACATGAACATACACTCAAACACATGTGTGTGAGTGTATTTACACACACATACATACACACACACACACACACACACACACATGTACATATGTATATATATATATATATATATATATATACATACATATATACATATATATATATATATATATATATATATACACACACATATGCACATATACTTAGATGAACTCACACACACACACACAGATAAGTATCCTGTCTAAGTTGACTGGCGCTTGCCAACAAACAGAACACAAAGTTCTAGTCAACTTGATATTCATACTAAATTTGACTCTGATAAAGAGAGAAAAGTCAAATTTATTGTGAACATGAACACCACCACCACAACAACAACAACAGCAACAGCAGCAGTAATAATAAATCTTACCTGTCACCATCACTGAACGAATATTTGCAGCTTGTAAAGTCTTGATGACTGGTGCCGACTCTGGTTTTAAGGTATTTTTCATTATAAGCAATCCCAGGAAGTTTAAATTATGTTCCACTTTTTCACTGAAAATGGTCAATGAAACAAAACATAAATTTGAAAAAAAAGAAAAGATCAATTCTTGCTAATAATCATTAATCAATAGTCATTAATCAGAAACTTCACATAATGATATGACACACTTAACCGTAAATAGAGAGGTACCAAATATGGTTCTCTTTAGTGGCTTGCTGGCTAATTTTCTCACAGACAGTGCTCCAGCATGGCCCAGCCTTAGAGCTGAGACATATAAAAGAATAATCCAAAACGAACTAACTACACCATTTTGAGCGTGGCCGTTGCCAGTACCACCTGATTGGCCTTCAATGAGACAACATACTAACCGGTTTATCCGCTGTGCCTGGTGCCAGGTGAGTTTAGGGTCCAGTTCCTTCCAGGATAAGGCAAGAACACGGAACCCTTGCACTGTGTATTTGTGGAGAATATCAGAGAAGTCTGCTGGAACTTTGGAGAAGAAAAGAAAAGGAAAAAGATATAAGAAAACAATAGGGTAAATGAATAAAGGGTAGAAGATTGTATGTTGGTTTCTCATCCTCCTTCTTATCATCACCACCATCATCATCATCAACATAAACAACATCAACTTCATTATCACCACAAACATCATCATCAATATGCCTTCCACCACTACCACTACCATTCTCACTTCTATCATCATCATCATCATCACCACCACCATCTCAACCACCATTTGTCATCATCATCAAAACTACCACCATAATGATCATGAACAGCCTACAACCGCAACTCTCACCATCTCTCCACCACCACTACCATCATCACCAGCATAAACATTGTCCTCATTATCACCATCAATATTAACCACCTCTACACTATCGTCATCAATACCACCATCATCAACGCTGCCACCACCACTGCTGCTGCCACCACCACTGCTGCATCATCGTCATCATCATCATCAGTTCAATGCAAAACTTAAAAAGCACTTCATAAAACGGAGGCAAAAGGAAAGAGAAATATGAAATCCACCACCACCACCACCAACACCACCACCAACACCACCACCAACACCAACATCAACACCAACAACAACAACATCCTTTAATCCATTAAAATTATTTGTGAAACACAATAACCATTAAGGTCTTAATTCCATCAAAGAAACATGGAATTCAATAATAGCATTGTCATCATCATCATCATTTAATGTCCCCTTTTCTATGCTTGCATGGGTCAGACAGAATTTGTTGAGGCAGACTGTTCACAGCCAGATGCTCTCCCTGTCATCAACCCTCACCTATTTCTAAGCACAGTAATATTTTGTGATGGAAGACAGGAAACAAACAACACCACTTGTATGAGAGTGATGCTCATTTACAATCATCACACAATGTCAAGACAAGGGAACTCACAGAGACACACACAAATACATATACATAATCACATGTATATTATATACATATATTGACAGGTTTCTTTCAGTTTTAAGCTAGCAAATCCACTCAGAAGGCCAGCAATTTTAAAGAAGTGGCTAAGTCAATCACATTTATCCCCAGTGTTCCACTGACACTTATTTTTCTGAACACGAAATGATAATATTAATGGTTTCAAATTTTGGCACAAAGCCAGCAGTTTTGAAGGAGAGGATAAGTTGATTATATCAACCCCAGTGCTCAAGTAGTACCTATTTTACTGATCCCAAAAGACAGATGAAATACTGCTAAGCATTTTGCCCAGTGTGCTAACACTTCTGCCAGCTCACTGCCTTCATAATAACAACAATAACACTTTCTACTACAGGTACAAGGCCAAAAATTTTAGAGGAAGGTTATAGTCAATCACTTTGACTCCCATCCTCAACTGGTTCTTAGTTTATCAATCTTAAAAGGACGAAAGGCAAAGTCAACCTCAGCAACATTTGAACTGAGAACATAAAGCTGGAAGAAATGCCACCAAGCTTGGAACTATAACAGAAGACATTTACCCGAGGTGTCACACAGTGAGACTGAACCAAAGACTACATGATTGAGAAGCAAGTTTCTTAACCACACAGCCACACCTCCATCATCAAAGAGAAAAAAAAAACATTAACAAGTACGTACTACTATCTGGATTACACAGTGATGCAATCTTCTCTGGAGCCCCTTTCGAATAAATGTCCATGTGATTGGTACCAAGTTTGCGAACAATCACACTCATACGCTGAAGACTTGAGGTAAAAGTGAACTGTCGCACAATTCCGACTTCAAGGGATGTCTATGGCACATAAACAGAGATGGAGAAGAAAAAGGGAATGTATTCTTCAAAGACTAAAAAAAACATTCTTCAGAAATTTACCATTCTTCAATGGAAATTTACAATTTGATCAAATTTAGGTAAATTTACAATTTGATTATAATCAAAATTACAATTTACAAGTATTCAGTGAAATTTATATAATTTAAAATATTATGTTAAATTCAAGATTTGATATTTCGTTGAAGTTTATAATTTGTCATAATATTTAAAATATTTGATTAGATTGAAACTGATATTTAATTAATACATAATTTAGAAAACTTTGTTAAATTTATAATTTAAAATATTTAGTTAACATTACAATTTAATATATTGTTCAAAGTCAAGGAAGTACAAAATTTCTCTTTAATGTTTTTTTTTATTTATTCTCGATCTTTTTAAAATTATAGATAATGTTAAAGAATTGTTATGCTTTCCAAAACTATTTAGACCAAAGTTTTGCAAAATTTTATCAATGAGTTTGAACACCATTTCTTTAAAAAATTTTAAGTAATTCTATAGAAAACTTTCACTTGGAAAATTATTTTCTACAGAGTTACCAAACAGAAAGTAGGTTTAAAGTTCACTCCAGCCAGTAAACACCACCTTTTCAGATCAATTTCTGTCTTCTCCATTGTTAACTTCACACAAACAAACAAACAATATACATTCTCTTAAAAAAACATTTTTTAAATTCAAAACTTCTGGGTTGGAGTTTTTTAGGGAGCAAAACTGATAGGATGGCAGTGGTGTAAAATTTTCAGTAAACAACATTTTAGAAACATAATATTTGTTATCAAGTCCATTAAGAAAACCATTTTCAAACATTCAAGCAGTTTAAACTGATGGGAGCAAAATAGAAGGGTCTCTATCAGGGTGGTGGGTGTAAGCTTAGCAGTGGGGAATATAGGTTGGTCAGTACAGGGGTGGGGATTGTAGCTTAGCTGGGGAAAAAATAGATGGTTTGGTGTGTAGCTTGGGGAACAATATAGGAGGATCTCTACGTGGAAGTGTGGCTTAGCAGAGGGGCAATATAGATAGTCAGTATAGGGAGGTTGGTATGTAGCTTAGGGGATCGATATAGGGATGTTGATGTGAGATTATTAAAACAAAATTCAAATGAAGAAACATTTAGAAACTGTGTGTGTGTGTTTGTGTGTGTATGTAAGAGTGTATGTGTGAGAGTGCATGCAAGAGAGTGTATGTGAGAAAGTGTGAGTGAGTGTGCATGTGTGAGTATGTGCATGTACATGAGTGCATGTGTGTGTTTGTATGTGTGTAGGTGAGTGGGTGCTTGAGTGTGTGTTTGTGTACTTGTATATGTCTATTTTGAGAGTGTAGTAGATTCTGGTCTGAGTCTGGATCAGAATGAACGATCTGCTTTGCATACTTGACAGCCAGGTGGACAGTTCTCTGAGAATGAACTAGACTTATTTGATATCTTTTTCCTCAAAACTAGATGAAAGGATTGGTGGACTGTGGTCTAAGTCTACAGCCAGATGATCTGGTATGTATATTTGAGAGCAAGGTGGACTATGATCTCTATTTAAAGCTAAATGATCTGGTATCTATACATCACATCTAAGTGGACTGCAGTCTGAAAATGAATGCCTAAAGATTGGATGACTATTTTCATCAAAATATACTTCAAAATATATAATGTTCAGTATTCTAAGTCTTATAAAGGTTTTTCTATTTGCAGATGGAATATCCTGCCAGTAGTGACGTCTACACATACAAAAAAAAACAAAGGGACTATCTGGTGAGAATGTTCTGGTGCCAACAGATCGGTAGTTGAAATATAACCTGTAATGGATGAAAGAAGTGGTAGAAGAAAAAACAAAAAAAATAAATGAAGACAGATTTGACAATCTCTGTAGATTATCACTTCGATAAAAGTATGAGTAATATTTCACCTGATCCACATTTGTAAAACTAGCACTGGAACAAGGCTTAACAACAGTTGGTGTAAAACTGTCGAATTTCCGTGTCTCACTGCCGGGCTCCTGAATCACCTGCAATCAATATGGGAGTGGCTGATGAATGTAAACTATCGCATAAACTTCTTGGAAGGAAACATGGAAAGCTCAAAATGGATCAAATGGATCTCTTGCAGAGATCTTTGTTGCTTTCTTTAGTTTTGCTCTTTGATTTTTGTTTAGTTTTGTTTTGTGACTGCTTTGTAATTAGGACAAAAAAAAAGGCAAGAAAATGAAGCAAGAGCGCTAAATTGGTAAAAAAAAAAAAATGCCATGATAAAAGAGGGCAGAAGAAATCGAGAGGAGATTACAAGGAAAATAAAAAGCAATATTCAAGGTGAAAGCAAAAGCCTGGTAAATTAGTTTCAAATTTTGACACAAGGCCAGCAATTTTGGGGTAGGGGTAAGTCAATTACATCAACCCCCAGTGCTCA
>NC_068997.1:26630768-26632554 GCF_001194135.2 Octopus bimaculoides
ATATATATATATATGTATGTATACAAAATGGAATTAAGGGTCAGACATTGTGATATGTAAAAAGCAGAAAGTTTAAAAACTGACACAGAAGATAATAATAATAATAATAATAATAATAATGTGACTCATAGCCTGATGTTAGGAACTTTTTCCAACAGTGTAATCTGTTGTGCTTATATGAAATCATCATCATCCCAGTCATAAAAACCAACAGTCATAAGTCTCTCCAGTTGTAACACCTCCCCGTTGTAAGTCCCTCCAGTCATAAGACTACCCAGTCATAAGACTACCCAGTCATAAGACTACCCAGTCATAAGTATAAGATTCTTTCGACATAAGACCCCAGAAACATAAACCTCCCATCTGGATGTAATCCCCTCTAGTCCTATGTCTGTCCAGACTTTGATGATGATGGTAAGAATAATATTTCTAATAAAGGTGCAAGGCCTGAAATTTGGGGGTGGGGGCTAGTCAATTATATCGAGCGCCAGTGCATAACTGGTACTTATTTTAACAATCTCAAGAGAATGAAAGATTAAGTCGACTTTGGCAGAATTTGAACTCAGAATGTAAAGAAGATCTAAATGCCAGAACTGGCATGCTAACAATTCTGCCAGTTCACTAACTTAATAATAATAATAATAATAATAATAATAATAATAATAATAATAATGATCATCATCATCATTTCTACTAAAGGCACAAGATTTGAAATTTTGGGAGAGGGGACTAGTCGACCACATCGACCCCAGTACTCAACCGGTACTAACTTTATCAACCTCAAAAGGATGAAAGGCAAAGAT
Organism: Octopus bimaculoides; assembly: GCF_001194135.2. NCBI lineage: Eukaryota > Metazoa > Mollusca > Cephalopoda > Octopoda > Octopodidae > Octopus > Octopus bimaculoides. Next base: position 26,631,572 of record NC_068997.1, read on the forward strand.
GACCTTGGCAGAATTTGAACTCAAAATGTAAAGATGAACTAAATGCTGCTAAGCATTTTGCCCAGTGTGTTAATAATTCTGCTAGCTACCACCTTCTTAATAATAATAATAATAATAATAATAATAATAATAATAATAATGATGATAATAATATTCAGGCATTATTATTATTTATCTTCTGTCAGTTTCATGCAAACAAAGGGTTGAAAAATAAGCTTAAAAAAATTTGATAATTAAAAAAAAATTGAAATAAAAATGAAACACAGCAGGAAAGGGGGGGTCTGTATTTATTTCCTACCACGGAATCAGAATCACCGAGATGCAAGAATGAACCATTAGAAGTGGCAAATAAGGCGTCGTTATTCTCTGCAGAAGTAGTGGTAAGGTCAGAAGTAGAGGCAGTAGCAGTGATTGAGGTGCTGCGCGGACGCACCACCGTCGGCATGAGACTATCAAAGCGTGTTGTGTCTTTACCAGGTTCGTCCAGTACCTGCTCAACGGAGAAGAGAAAAGAGGAGAAGAGAAAGAAGAGAGAAATGTATACACATTTATTCACAGAGAGGAAATGGTCACTGTATGATGGTGGAATATGGTATCAGTAGACACTAACTTCTGGTAATAACAATAATTACAACAGTAACAATAAGAACAGTGGTAAAAATAAAAATAATACAAAGAAGAATGGTAGAGAGAAATGGGTTCCTGGAAACTGAAGACAGACACAAGAATTGGAAGGAGATGAAAGAAGAGAGAAGACCAGAAAATGGGAATGAGAATAAGAAAATAAAAAGATGAGAGAAAACAATGAGAGGAAATGAGAGCAAAAAGCAGAGACAGGGAAAGAGAGAGAGAGAGAGAGAGAGAGAAAGAGAGAGAGAGAGAGAAAGAGAGAGAGAGAAAGAGAGAGAGAGAAAGGGAAGGAGAGAGAGAGAGAAAGGGAAGGAGAGAGAGAGAGGGAGGGAGAGAGAGAGGGAGGGAGAGAG
>NC_068997.1:26632617-26635722 GCF_001194135.2 Octopus bimaculoides
AGAGAGAGAGAGAAAGAGAGAGAGAGAAAGGGAAGGAGAGAGAGAGAGGGAGGGAGAGAGAGAGGGAGGGAGAGAGAGGGAGGGAGAGAGAGAGAGGCAGAAAAGAATGAAAAAGGAAGAAAAAGAAAACAGGAAAAAGTGAGAGAAAGAAAAGAAACAGAAAGGAAGAGAAGAAAAGCAAGATGATGACAACAAAAAAAAAATGGCAGAGGAAGAAAGCAACCAAAGATCAAAAGAAAGAAATAAAGCAAAAGAAGAGGAAGAGGGATACAGATGAAGATGAAAAATAAAATGACAGAAGATAGCAGGAAAATCCCAACAAAACTAAAACAAAGAATGAAAAAAAGGCAAAAATGAAAAAAAAAAATACAAATGAAACATCAGCAGCATCATAATCACTATCACAAGACTTGCCTGACTCAAATAAATGTAAACCTAACACCAAAACCTGTAAATACAACAGAGCCATACATACAGTGTAATGTGTGTGTTTGCACATATCTACATGCATACTTACATACATACATATATACATACATATATACATGCATGTATGTATGTAGAAGGTATAAGGATTGAAGAATTGTATCAAGAACACAATGAAGGCAGTCAAAACCTTGGAAAATGGATAGGAAACCATTATTCCAGATGGTTCGTCACTGAGGGAAGCAGTGCCTCATGTGAAGGAGAACTCTAACAAAATTGCATCAAGCATGAACAGTTGAAGAAAGACCTTGGTAAGAGTCTTGGTGTACATTTTCCTGAGTATTTTGGAGCACAGCCTGAATGAGTGTGGGCATGTCTGTCTAAGTGAGGCAGGCCTCAGAAGTATAAAAGGAACACCCCCCACCCACCCCCTACACACAGGGCATCTTTATTTACAAGGAGTACAGAAAAGAATGCACCAGGAGGCAGAGTGAAATGTCATATGAAGGTTCACAAAAGTAATATTCTAACACCTACTACAAGAGGTGCCCATCATTAGCACATCTGTGCAAAAGAATGTAGGTCACTAGCAGGGCTGAAAAACCACATCTGTGTTGTTCATATTTAAGAGAAAAATCAACCAATGACATTTTTCAAAACATGAGTTTCAAAACATCATATATATAAAAATCTGTGTATATCATGTAGCTCTAGTTTACTCAGATGTAAATGAGCACCAATCTGGTGCCTGCCCTCTCTCCTTCCATGTACTGGTGCTGCCCTCTTTCCCTTCATGTACTGGTGCTGCCTTCACTCCTATGTACAGTAATGCAACTAAATAGCACAAAACATTTTTGTCTGAGATGCTACAACAATAACTACAACAAGGATTTTCGACTCAAGATGCATCATTTGGAGTGACGACACAATGCAAGAGCAAGCAGGCATGCAAAACCTTGTCACTCTTAATTTTAAACAAGACTCTAAGACTCAAGTCATTACGATAAAAATCAAGATGCAACAAAATTCCAGAGCTGCAATACAGGAACTCCTGTCATTGACTGACAAGCAATAGGAGATATTATAATAATAATAATAATAATGATAATAATAATATGTAAAGAACTAGAAACAATCCTACACGGCTCTAAGATTTTAGCCAATTCAACAGGTTGATGATGATGGTAGAGAAGGTGGTGGTGATTATGATGATGGTAGTGGTTTTGATGATGATGATATCTAAATTTACCAAAGCCCACAAAATTAGGAGCATGTCTGTAGTAGTGTGAAATTTGAAATGACCTCAGTATATCACTGGGATATGGTTTATTGACAAAAGACAAATTTGACATCAGCAAGAATTGCTCTCAAAATGTAGAAACATCAACCACAAAACATATTTAGACCATCTCCACTGTCTTAGAACAACTATTAATAATAATAATAATAACTGTGTTATAGGCACAAGGGCTGAAATTTTGGGGCAGGGGTCTAGTTGATTATAATGACCCCTAATGTTCAACTGGTACTCATACTGTTGACCTTGAAAAGATGAAAGGCAAATAAGAATGGTTTGATTATAGTTAAAAGACTTCGATCTCAAACTCTTGACTGGTACATTGGTTTATTGATCCTAGAAGGATGAAAGGCAAAGTTGAGGACCTGAGTAGAATATAAAGGGACATCACAACTGTTCAACCCATGCCAGCATGGAAAGCGGACGTTAAACAACGATGATGATGATGATGATGATCACTCAATAATACAATTTTATGTTTGGCCAATACAAAGCGCATATGCACACACACACACACACACACACACACACACCACACCACACCACCAGCATCATCATCATCATCATCATTTAACGTTCATGTCCCATACTGGTAGGAGTAGGAGGGTTTGATAGGATCCAACAAGTCTGCCAACTGCATTGTGTTCCAATGTCTGCTTTGGTATTGTTTTTATGGCTGGATGGCATTCCTAATGCCAACCACTATACAGTGTGTACTTAATGCTGTGTTTTTTTTTTTTTCGTGACACCAGCACTAATGAGGTCGCCATGCAGCTTGCAACACTTAATATCCCTTTAACTGAGCGAGGACTACAATAACAGGAGACAGTAAGCAGGAAATTGAAACATTTGTGCTTTCGCCAGGTTCATTAACAGTGTACAAGAAATAATGTGATTTAGTGAGCCTCCACCAAGAACTAAAGCTTGTGTCTCACACCCACAGTTTGCTGGAATCATGTCTTGTGCTCTACAAACTACAATGCTTGCCACAACGCAGGTTTTACTCTGAACAGATTGTCTTGTGTTATGGATTCTTATATTGAAAGTAAATTTAAGACAAAACAAAAAAAAAAAAAGACCAAGAGAAGATACCATAGCATTAAAGTGTTACTAAGCACAAAAGCCACTGAATGTAATTTTAAGGTTTACAGTTTGTGCATTAGATTTATAAACCATTACATGAATTATACACATATTAAAATTTTGCTAAAGCATAGTGATACTAATAACTAACAGTTAGAACTCAATATATATATATGCTTTAGAATAAAGCGTTAGGTGAGTAATGTTAATTAAAAAATGACAAGAGAACAGGAGTCAAATAAGCTAACAAAGGTGATCACAACTCCTGTTAACTTGTCATATATATATATATATATATA
>NC_068997.1:26636206-26637091 GCF_001194135.2 Octopus bimaculoides
GAAAAAGACAAACAAGATTAAATAAATAACCCTTTTGTGATTGCATTTCTTATGAAACAAGTCTTCTGTTTGTTTCAATTAATTTTAAATATAAAAAATAATGGAGTCTGGAAGACTACAGAGAACATTAAAGTAAAACACAGAATCCAAATAGACTGGCAGTGGTCTGTATTGGAAACAGACTGAATTGATTAATTTGATAGTGAAATTATTTAAATTGGTGTGTCCTTGTGAGAGGAAGTTTCTTATATTTTGGACAAAATTCTTCTTTCAGAAACAGATAACTTTATCAGAAATGGCAAACGCTTCCATTCCATACTGACTTAAATAATTTTATTTTTTTTATGCCCTGAAGCAAAATATCTATTTTCAGTTGTAGAAATGGTATTGGCAACATGTCTTACAAAAAACAAAAGAGGTTCTTATATGGAATAATAATAATAATAATAATAACAATAATAACAACAACAATAATAATAAAATAGTAATAATAATAATAATAAAATAATAATAATAATAATAATAAAATAATAATAATAATAATAATGGTTTCAAATTTTGGCACAAGGCCAGCAATTTCGGAGAAGAGGGTTAGTCGATTATATCGACCCCAGTGTTCAACTGGTACTTAGTTCATCAACCCTGAAAGGATGAAAGGCAAAGTCGACCTCAGCAGAATTTGGACCCAGAATGTTAAGTCAGACAAAATACCGTTAAGCATTGTGCCCAGCATACTAACAATTCTGCCAGCTCACCATCCTATTGATAATAACAACAACAATAATAATAATGATAATAATGATAATAATAATAATAATAATAATATGGTAAGGGAGTTTATTTTAAAATTAAATATTAACATTTTTTGAAAGATAAGTCTTTTAT
>NC_068997.1:26638335-26642839 GCF_001194135.2 Octopus bimaculoides
AAAAATATTCAGACAAATACATAACAAAAACACCAGGACTTACAAATATATATAACATACAGAAAATTGCACTACTGGGTACTGCACACATTCTACGCAAAACACTTTCAATACAGTAAACATAAGAGCACCACAGCAAACCACAGCACATACCCAAGGCGCACAGAGCTGCACTCGGTAGTGAAGTGAAAGCACGTTATAAAAATAAAACTACTGAATAATAATAATAATAATAATAATGAGAAGAAGAAGAAGAAGAAGAAGAAGAGATGCGAACACAGCGTTAGAGCAGAAGAAAACAACATAGCATGGTATGTTAAAAATGCTACAGAACCACTATAATTAGAAGTAAGAAGGTCAGACTTGTGTAGGACAAAAGCTTGCAAAGATAAAGCACTGTACAAGCAATTGAAAACAAATGAAACTAAAAATGTGTAGGTAAAGAAAAGAATGCATGGACAATTTCATAGGGATGTTGAAGATAAGACAGACAGAGAAAAAAGATGGCTGTGGATGACTAAAACCGATTAAAAACCGGAAACGGAGGCTCTAATCTGTGCTGCCCAAGAGCAAGCACAAAGAACAAATTACATAAAATACAGAATAGACAACACATCAAAAAGTGATAAGTGCAGAATTTGTGGACAAAATAGTAAAACCGTATGGCATATTACCAGTGAATGTACGCCACTAGCACAGAAGGAATATAAGAGACGTCGTGACAATATAGCAAGGCTTGTCCATTGGACACTTTGCAACAAGTATGGACTTGATAGAGCAAAAAATTGGTACAACCACAAACCCGAAGACATCATCGAAAATGATAATGCAAAGATCCAAGTAACTTGCAAGGCAAGATCCCTCAACTGAGGGGCAATGGTTTTGAAGCAGGTAGCTTTATGCCAGGTGAAAGAGAGGTTAAAGCATGGTAGAGAGATGAATACAAGTGTTTTGCTGTGGAAAGAGAGAAGTTACAGGAAGATTGATACAAATAGTACAGAGGGTGAGTGTGAAAGGGCAAGTGGTAGATGGACAGAGATGGGGGCAGAGGGGAATGCAGTGAATGAAGACAGGTGGAGGAATGGTCAACTGTGAATACCAGTTGGAGGGAAAGGTGAAAGAAGTAGGTGTGGGTCAGGGAGGTAACAGGTAGCAGCACTGATGAAAATAAAAACAGTACCAGACAGTAATACATACTAATAATAAAATGAATTACCTTGTCAAAACAAATAAGATCTAACTTGCCACAGAAGTTAATCCGAGGTGGACTAATACAGAATATGGCCCTCTTTTTCAGACGGTTTTGGGCATATACCATTCCAACAGTCATGGCAGCTGGTAGAGCAGGAGGGACAACAATTGTGATTATGTCCAGAGCTCGTATGATGATTTTAGAGATAGTGAGCTGAAATGAAATAGAAAAGAAAATAGTAATAGTATTGCTACATTCATTTTTTTTCCTTTTGTTAATAAAAATTTATCATATGCAACAGAAGCAGTATTCGTTTAGAACAGCCATCTGTGTATCATATTTAAAGCAGGTATTTTATTCAGCTGGCCAGCTAATTGCACTATCAGTGGATTTTCTCAATCACTGTTTTACTATGTCAGTAATGGCAGATTTTGCTTTAGCATGCAATTGTCAGTAGATACTTGCTACTCACAAAGCAGAAATGCACATTTAGCAGGGTCACCTCAGCTGCCAGACAATTTTTGTGTGTTACTGATACAGTTTTGTGTTGTCAGTTAGAGATACTATCTCAGGACAAATACCACAGTTAATTAGGCTTCCCTATGATCTATCTACTTTAAGCTTGATGCACAGATTGCTATTTTAAACTAATACTGCTTCTGTTGCACTTAACAAATTTATTTAGATATATACTTTTTTCTTTCATTTATCTACTCACACACACACACTATATATATATATATAACCCAATGCCAGCCTTGATCCAGCAGACTGATAATCAAAGATGTTCCAAACATGACCACCTTCTATCCAAACATAGTGCATCTAAGACTACAATATCCAGTGTGTACCTTTGAAGGTATTAATTTGAGGGAGATTTAGCTGCTATTTTCAGTGACATATATAACTCTTCTCATATTGATAGAGTGGTTGCGATTATGTAGTTTTGGTACCTTTCAGTCACACTCGTGTGTGTGTGTGTGTGTGTGTGTGTATGTGTGTGAGTGTGTGAACGTGTGTGAATGCATGTTGATGGTATATTCTAAGTAAAGTGAACTACTTACATGGTGTATCATGTTGGTATATGTACTGTACCCCATTCCACATATGGCCACTATGCAAAGAAACAGCAAGAATTTGAGAGCATCATTATAGAATTTGAAGCCGAGAGGTTTTGGAAATAAGATGGCTCTTATCAGTTCACCTTTCGCAGTGTTGAAACCTGAAAAAGGGAAAAAAAAAAATTCACATTATGTTATATATATAAAAAGAGACAAACATATATATCATCATTTATCATCCATGTTTTCATGCTTGCATGAGTCATATGGAATTTGTTGAGGCAGATTTTCCGCAGCTGGATGCCCTTCCTGTCATCAACTCTCACCTGTTTCCAAGTATAATAATACACAATGACATTTTTTTCAGTTTCTGTCTGTCAAATCTATTTACAAGGGTTTGGTTGTCCCGGAGCTATAGTGGAAGATACTAATCCAAGATTCCACACAGAGAGACAGAACCCCAAACTGTGTGAGGCTGATAAAAATGATGGAGATAATAATGATGAAGACAAAGATGATGGCAATGATCATGATGATGATGATGAAGTCAAATATGAAACCTCATTAACAGTCAATATTATAGACTAATTACTTACCAGTCCTAACTACTACTGCCAATACCTTGGCCTGTCCATAATACCTGGTCTGAAGGACATTGGTACCGGCAAACAAGGTGTATTTTTTGTGAATGACCGGGGAGTAAATTTCATTGTCGTGGCCACTTAGCTGAGTTTTTGTCACTGGAACACTTTCGCCTGAATAATAATAATAATAATAGTAATAATAATAATGATGATGATGATGATGATGAAGCCGGACATAGTCTTAATTAAGAAAGAAAACAAACTATGCTGGATCATTGACATAGCATGCTCAGCTGACAAGGTATGTGATAAGGAAGAAAGAAAAGTCGAGAGATATGACAGGTTAGCTTGGGAAGTTAAGCAGTTGTGGTTGATGAAAAAGGTAGTAGTAGTAGTACCAATAATTGTTGGAGCCCTGGGAACAGTGAGCAAAAATCTCAAGAAGTACGTAGAACAAATAGGGGCTGCAATAAGAGTGGAGCACTTGCAGAAAACAGCACTGCTTGGAACCACTCAAATACTCCGGAAGGTGCTTGAAAAATAAAAGGTGTTACCTTTCATTTACTGGTAGTGAACAGCTGACACCGTAATACATCTCCAGCATTAGAAGTTGTGCAAAGGAAATAATAATAATAATAATAATAATAATTATAATTGTTACAAATTTTGGCACAAGGCCAGCAATTTTAGAGGGAGGGAGTTAGTCAATAACATCAACCTCAGTACCTCACTGGTACTTTATTTCATCAGCCCTGAAAAGATTAAAGACAAAGCTAGCCTTGTCGGGATTTGAACTCAGAATGTAAAGAGCAAGAAAAATATGCCAGTAAGCAGTTTGTCTGATATGTAATTGATTCTGCCAGCTTGCAGCATTTCTTTATTGTTTCAAATTTGGTGACAAAGCCACCAGTTTTAAGGTGAAGAGGTTAGTCAATTACATCAAACTTAGTACTTGACTGACATTTATTTTTATCAGTCCCATAAGGAAGAGAGGCAAAGTTGACTTCAGGATAATTCGAACTCAGAATGTAAAATGCCAGGCGAAATGCTGCCAACCATTTTTGTTTCATGTGCTAGCAATTCTGTCAGCTCAGTTTCTCATTTAGGCATGAAACCAGCAATTTAGAGGGAAAAGAAAATAATCAACACCATCAACCCCCAAATATTTCACTGGTACTTTCAGATGTAAATTTTTCAAGAAATAAAATAATTAAATAAAATTCCAAAAGACCTCCAAGAACACCACAACAGACACCACCACACAAAAAAAAAACAACAGGAACAACAATGAAGTAAAGAATAAAACCATTAAGGGATTTTGGTATCCTGTTCATTCAATCCTTGACACTTACCGGTGAGCATACTTTCATTAACTATACAAGTTCCAGTAATAAGAACAGCATCACACTGTAGAACACATCCATGGGCAGGTATGGCTATCACATCACCAGGCACCAATGTATTGGTATCAATTTCATCGAACCCTACAATGATAGATACGCACATACATATAAAAGCACATACATATAAAAGCACAAACATAGAACATAATTGTGCTTTCAACACTATAACATATTTAAAAGAAAACCCTGTTTCCTATATATGACATTTCCAGAGACTATATCTCGGGACTCAGGGCTGGATATTAGAGATCTGAACACAGCAAT
>NC_068997.1:26643440-26651841 GCF_001194135.2 Octopus bimaculoides
AAGGGGGAGTTTGTGTCAAAAAAGAAAAAAAAATTTTTTTTTAAGGGTGCTTTTTTTGGTGGGGGCGGGCAGAAGTCTTGCTCAATGGACACTAACTGACGATGATGATGATACACACACATACACACATTATGTATTACAAATAAAAGAAATAATACAATAAATATAGTGAAATTTAATAGGAAAACACCAGTTGACTCATTCTGTTACTTTGTTATATGACTACACTGTATGTAGAAAGAAAATCATTGAATGAACAGCTGTTTCCATATACAGATCCACATGCATGCATATGTGCATATATATGAAAACAGCTGTTTGGATGGAAAGATGGATTGATGGGGATATCAATGTGTGAATGTTCATCAGGGTATGGTACAAAAAAAAAAAAAACTCTAAACGAAAGAATTCAATGCTGTGATGCAGAGTAATGTATGACTTGTTCGTAATTATGTTGACAAATGTACAAACTTATTTTAGTCCTTAAGGAAATTTTGAAAAACTATCAAATCTCTTTGAGAGACAAAACAAATAGATAAACAAATGAACATACTAATAAACAAATAAATGTCTTTGCATGCTGGTTCTATGTAAAAAGCATCTGTCCCAGTGCCACATACAAAGCACCTATGTCAGTGCCACATAAAATGCATCAAGGCTGGTGCCATGTAAAAAAAAAAGCACCTGTGCTAGGGTCACATAACAGAGTACCCATGCCGGCACTGCACCTGTAACCAGCACTGAGTAAAACAGCACCCATGCCAGTGCCACATAGACCAGCACCTGTACTGGCACTGCTTAAAAAAACACCCAATACACTCTGTAAAGTGGTTGGTGTTAGGAAGGGTATCCAGCCAATCAAATCATACCAAAACAGACAACTGGAACCTGGTGCAGCCCTCTGTCAAATCGTGGAATCCATGCATGGGAAACTGATGTTGAATGATGATGATGAGCTATGTAACAACAAATTTTAAATCAACACTTACGGTCATCACTTCTGCGCACCCGAATCTTCTCCCTGGCAGAAGTGACCATATCATGTAAAGTCACGCTTTGCTGTATGAGACAAAAAAAGAGAGAGAGAGAGAGAGAGTGAGAAGAAGGTTAGTTTATTATAAAATTAAAAACAACAAAAGACAGGAATTTTCAAGAAACTATGAAGATAATACAAACTTATGAAGGAAAAAAAACCCTTTGACAATACCCACCCCCATCACTCAACTGATTTGCTCGCAGTATATGACTGGAGCTCTGTTTACTGACCCTAGTAAAAGACGGAATTTGCATTGAGGCAGATTTTCAACAGTTGGATGCTACTCACAAGACTTTGGTTGGCTCAGGGCTATAGTAAAATATACGTGTGCAAAGTACTTCACAGTGGAACTGAACCAGAAATCATGTGGTTGGGAAGCAAACTCCTTAACCACACAACACTACACATACATCTTTTTAGCATTCAAAGAATCCAAAGCAAATAAATGAGAGAGACAGGCTTCTTTCAGTTTCCGTCTACCAAATCCACTCACAAGGCTTTGGTCGGGTCAAAGCTATAGTAGAAGACACTTGCCCAAGGTGCTACACCGTAGGACTGAACCCAGAACCATTTAGTTGGGAAGTAAGTTTCTTACCACACAACCACTCCTGTATGTATGTATGTGTGCATGTATGTATTATTCTTAAACAAGAATATTATTGGCAGTGACTTCAAAATTTCAGCTAGCTCACCCATTGTCAGACTAATGCATTAAAGTTAATCTTGGCTTAATATAGTCTCTCTTGAGTTAAAAATCTTCCTTGAGTATGTGGGTTTGAGTGGAGAGGTAGCTGGGTTGTAAGGCAGTTTGCAATAGAGAGGTGTTTAGGAGATATTCTTATTGATTACATTTGTGGTTATATGTTTTGCTTAGAATATATATGTACATAGAATTTTGTAGATAGGTGTGTATATTCAAGTGTGTCACATTCAGGTCATGGGATTGTCTTTTAGCGGTTCACAAAAAGGACGTAGGTAGGGCTAACATGTGACAGTAGTTTTAGTTGTTGTTGGTTATATTGGATTTAATAATTAGCTTTGACAATGTAAGGATCAAATGTTCTATGTTCAGTGCAGTATTTAAAAACTCAGTAATTGGGTGTGTCAAATTTTTTGTAATGGAAAATTTTGAAGGTTCACAAAAGAATGTAAGTAGGTAAGTACAAAAGTATAGAGTAACCTATCAGATTAATGTAAAATTGCTTTTATTACAACTGATCATACAAACATTAGTGTGTGTGTGTGTGTGTGTGTGTGGTCCACGATTATACAAAAACACACAAAAACAGGTGAAAGAACAACAAACAGAGTGTAATAAATGCTCAGAAAAATGGAAGTCCTTAAAGTTTTGAGCTTATGCTCTTCTACAGAGAGGAATGAGGAAAGAAAACAGATGGAGAGAGAGAAAAAATGGAGAGAGAAATGTCTGAATTAATGGTTTATATATATATATATCATGTGGATGAGATATTCCCCACACATCAGCTACAAACTCATCATTCACTGAGTAAATAAAAACAAAAAAAACAGTGCGACTCAGACAGAGAAATGGATGTGCTTACTTTGTGGGTTTCATACAATGAGATGCTTATGGACACACAGGAAATAAAGAAGATACAACCAGCATAGTAATAATAGACATCGACAGCCCAGAGAATGATGCTGGCTATTTGGAAGATGTAAAATGGATTGAGAATCTGCAAAATAATTAACAGATAATTAATTAACATTCGACAAATATGATGTGATATAATTGAAAAAAAAGCAAAAATATTTTTCTTTTGTTATTTTATTCATTTTTTCCAAGATTCCCTAAATAAGTGGAAAGTATTTTTTTTTTTAAGGATCTCTTTTCAAACTGCAAACACTCAATTGTGAAGAGTGAAACTTTTATTCAGGTAGGCAGACTGAGGTAAGGAGATTTTATATGCTATACACAATTGACATATGACAATTGTGGCAAGTTTTGAACACATGAACATGGAGTGAGTAGTCCAGTATCTTAACCACACAACTATTGTAAGGTTTGAACACCTGACCATTGAGTTAGTAATTCAGGACATTAACCACACAGCTATTGCATCTATAGCAAGGTTTGAACACCTGACCATGGAGTCAGTAATCCAGTACTTTAACCATATAGCTATTGTGTCTATAGTAAGGTTTGAACACATGACCATGGAGTTATTAGCTCAGGACCTTAACCACGCAGCTATTGTATCTACAGTAAGGATTGAACATATGACCAGGGAGTCAGCAGTCCAGTACCTTAACCACATGGCTATTGGTCTAAAAAAATATGAAAGTATATACCTGGTGCAACAATGTGCAGCAGCATGCAACAATATGGAACACATTTAATTCAAGCCAGTGAAGGAGCTCCTTTACAATGGCACAACTAGCTAGAAATAACAGCCAAATCTCCCTCAAATCAAAGCCTACTGTTTAAAAAAAATTCACATTGAATAATGCAGTCACAGCTATGTAAAAATAGATCGCATGGTCACAACTAGAACATCTCTGATCAATAGATCAATATACTTTCTGAATAGCTTGATGTGGGATGGTCACAGCTGGATCGCCTTTGATCATAAAACTGCTCAATCAAAGGTTGACTTGGGCCTAAACAACATTAAAGGGCAAAATGAATTATGTAGCCCAAGGTATACTGTCTCTGAATAAAATGACAGAATGAAGGTGGTTAGAACACAGATCTGCTCTTAAGAAGCTGACCAAAAGAAAAACAAGATGCCTTTTTTTTGTTGTTGTTTTGTTTTGCTTTTTCCAGAAATTTATTCTTTCATTGTTTTGTTTATTTCAATCAATGGATCGTTACCATACTGGAGCACTGCCTTGAAAGATTTAGTACTTATTCCTTTTAGGTCTGGTATTATTCTGTTCGGTTACTTTTGCTGAACTGCTAAGTTACAGGGATGTAAACAAACTAACACCAGTTGCCAAGCATTGAAAGACAGGGACACACACACACGCGCGCACATACATATTCATGTAAATTCATGTTCAACATGGTCGAATGCAGTCAGACATGAGAAGACTTTCCATTGCAGAGATAGTTTTGAAAGAAAAAAATCTCCTCTTTGCTATGTGTGAAAACACAAGATGGACTGTGAATGATGCATGCATTATTGTGTTGTTTCACTTTATCAGCTGTGAACACCAAATCTGTCATTTACAGCTCAATAACACTAGGCTAGGCTTCCACACAGTTTCCAGCAATCATATTCATTTACAAGATATTGGTCAGCCCAGGACTATAGTAGAAGACACTTGCCCCCCACGGTGCTGCACAGAAAGACTGAACCTGAAACCATGTGGTTGCAAAGCAAACTTCTTAATCACACAGCTGGTCCTGGGCTTTCTGAAAGATTTTCACCATCATCATCATCATCTTCATATCATCAATATTTAACAACCATTTTCCATGCTAGAATGAGTTGGATGGCTTGACAGGAACTTCACCAGGTTCCATAGTCTGTTTTGGCTTGGTTTCTACAACTGGATGCCTTTCCTAACACCAACCACTTTACAGAGTGTACTGGGTGCTTTTTACATGGCACCAGCACCCACATCTATGTTTTTTACATGGCACCTTAGTTTTGATATTTGAAAAAATATATTTGGAAAAAGAAAATCCTAAAGAAAGTTGAAAAAAGAAGCAATCTTACCTCATATATAAGAAGTTTCCAGTAAGACTTCACTTCAATGATGATGTCATTACTTCCATAGATCTGACGTCTGTTAAATAAAGAAATAAATAAAAAAAAGAAATGTAAGGTAACCTACAAATGCCATAACGGAAGGGTGACAATGTCGTTGGCATGATAGAGTTTGAACCATTGAAGCTTCAATCTGCAGATCAGTCATTGTCAAAGAAACTGTTAGGTTAAATTTTCAGTGGGTACTACTCATTTACTCGTTTCAGTCATTAGACTGGCCAAGCTGTGACACCAACCTTAATAGTTATTAACATTGGATACTAATTTATTCAAGCTTTATGTCTTGAAGTCACAAAGTTATGATTTCAACATAGAGGAACACAACAGTACATACTGGTAAATAAAAACACCCTCAGGGACATATATGCATCAATGCACACACTCATGCACACATATAATAATAATGATAATAATAATAATAATAATAATAATAATAATAATAATCCTTTCTATTATAGGCACAAGGCCTGAAATTTTGTGGGAAATGGCTAGATTACATCAATTCCAGTACTAAACTGGTATTTTGTTTTATTGATCTCAAAAGATGAAAGCAAAGTTGATCTTGTGCTGACAATTCTGCCAGCTTGCTGTCTTAATAGTAACATTACTACTACTAATAATAATGGTTTCAAATTTTGGCATTAGGCCAGATATTGTAGTGGGAGGAGGAGTTAGTTGATTACATCAACCCAAGTACTTAACTGGTACTTACATTATTGACCCCAAAAGGATGAAAGGCAAAAATCAACCTCAGCTGAATTTGAAGTCTCAACATAAAGAGCAAGAAGAAATATCACAAAGCATTTTGTCTGAGTTGAGGACTCTACCAGCTCAATGTGTTGTTCATCTTGATATGAGGTCACCATGTTGTGCACATATGGTTGTGATGCATGTGCTTGGTGTAGCCTTATCTGACAGGTAATCATGATGGATGTATTGGGTTTCAAATATTTGTACCTCAGTGTCACTTTGATGGCATGCACTGCTCTCTCACTCAATAATAATAATGATATATGAGAATGGTGGAAAACTTACTTTTGTGCTTGTACGTCTTTGCTGAGTCCATGGAAATCTTCTAGGAGTGATTTACAATAAATGTTGGTGGAAAGATCTCTGGAGAATGGCAGAAAATAATGGTAAATATTAAAGTAAGCAAAATAAAAAAAATTACATTTTCAAGTATGTATGTATGTGTGTATGTATGTATGTATGAACGCACGCACGCACGCATGCATGTATGTCTTTAATACTCGTCTTTAATACTCAGCCTATTTATAAGGACAATGAAGTAGTACAAACATTATTTTGCTCAATGTTAAATTCTATCATAAGATCAGCTTCATTTCATAAACATTCATTGACAAGGAAACACAGATTGGAATTTTCAAAATTTCCACCATTAAAATTGAAATTTATTCATCATAATCCTCATCATCATTTAATGTCCATTTCACATACTGGCATGGATTGGATGGTTCAAACCAAAGGATTGCACTAAGCAAGCTCCAGTGTCTATTTTCGAGGGGCTTCTACAGCTAGATGTCCTTCTTAATGCTAACCACTTTACAGAGTGTACTGAGTGTTTTTTACATGGCACTGGTACTTTAAGTGGCACCAAAAAAAGAAAAAACTTAATTTGAAAATATTTTTGAAATTTGAATTCTAATAAATTTTTTTATAAATTAATTTTTTTTTATAAATAAACGGGAAATATTTTTGAAATTTAAATTCTAATGAATTTTTTTAAAATAATTTTGTTTTCTTCAAGACAAAATTTCAAAGAGATTTCAAATTTCAATTATAGATCCTATCATTCCACCAATTCCTAATCATATGGAATCAGATGTTTGATCAATATACAATTTCAAAAACATGAAAGCATTTTTTGTTTCTTTATTTTTTAAAACTGAACTAAAATTTGATTTACAATATAAAAGAAAAAAAAATCCAAGAAAGAAGGTGGGGATAATAAATTCTATCATAAACTAAAAAAAATTCTTCAAATATTTTAGAAAAGACAAGTAATATTTTCTTCGGTGATATCTAGCTTCTTTATCACAAAAATGGTTTTGGTGCCAAGTTTGGTAGCCAGCTGTAGAGAAAGCTATTTTGAATAAATGTTGTGGGAGGAGATGTTTGTATGTGTGTTTTATACAAGTGAAAGGCAGTGTGAGGGAAGAAATATTTTTTTATCATTTATTATTATTATTATTATTATTATTACTATTGGCAAATTGACAGCATTGTTAATACACTGGACAAAATTCTTAATGGTATTTCATCCGCTTTTCAAATTCCACCAGGGTCAACTTAGCCTTTTATCCATTCGGATTTGATAAAAGAAGTGCCAGTTGAGCACAAGGATTGACGTGATCAATTAGCACCTTCCCCAGAAATTTCAGGCATTTGTGTGTGTGTGTGTGTGTGTGTGTGTGTGTGTGTGTCTCTTTCTCTCTCTCTCTTTGTTTAGACATCATATAATGCTTGTAAATGAGCATCATTGTCATACAAGTGAGATTGCTCGTTTCCGGTGCACCATGAAAAATATGCCTGAATAAGGGAAATATTATCTAGCTTTCAAACAGGTGAAGGTTGATGAGAGGAAGAGCATCTGGTTGTAGAAAATCTGCCTTAATAAATGCCATGCAATTTATGCAAACATGAAAATGTGGACATTAAAAATGGTTATGATGATGATGGCAGATGCAACAAATAATTTTTATATAAAGGATTTTGTATTAGTATGATATAAAGAGAAGGAAAGTTGTTTTGTTTTTTTGTTTGTTTATTTCCCCCCCCCCCTCTGCCACCCTAATTTTTTGACTTTGGAAAGATAAATGGAAGATAAAAAGAAAGAAAACACAAAGAAAATAGCTGTATGAAAGCATGCATCAACTATAACCATGCCAATGCATACATAAACATGTACATACATACGACCATACACAAGTACATACACGTGTAATTTATATATTTTATACAATAAATTGTAAACAATTTTTACTTACTCCAGTCTTTTAAAAGACTGCAACCTGATGTCCCAAATATATCTGACATATTGGTAATCAAAATATCTGAGAGACCATTCCTACAAAAGACAAAATTAATATATGTTAGATATGAAGATTTATGCAGATACATGAAGGTCTTTCAGACTCACCCACCCCTCGTTAGTTGTAATTAAAAAAAAGAGGAATAAAGAAACATTGTATTGTTAAGAATGAGAAACAAACAAATTCAAAAACCAAATCTTCGGTTGCACAAACATTGCAAATAATAACAACAATGAAGATAATGATTTTTAACATAGGCATAAAGTCATATATTTTATGGGGAGGGTCATAGAGGATTAGACTAACTTTGTTACTAAGTTTTAATTATTAGGTTGTTCCGAAAATAATGGCCGCCCTAAGTGTTGCAACAGTGGAGGACAAACAGACACAAAGACACACACACAAATATATATATATATATAATTATTTAAAATTATAATACAGGGTATCAAGAGATACCACCACGCTGAAAAAATAGCAGTCAAATCCTGACTCTAAAACCACAATAAATGTCCGCATGGCACGATTAGCGAAGACGAAGACCAAATGAACCATGGTTCATTTGGTCTTCGTCT
>NC_068997.1:26652243-26664339 GCF_001194135.2 Octopus bimaculoides
ATATATATATATATATATATATATATATATATATACATACATACACAACAGGCTTCTTTCAGTTCCCATCTACCAAATCCACTCACAAGGTTTTGGGTTAACCTGAGGCTATATAGAAGAAGGCACTTGCCCAAGGTGACACACAGTGGGACTGAACCTGGAACCATGTGGTTGGGAAGCAAGCTTCTTACCACACAGCCATGCCTGCACCTATAATTGAATCTATATAAAGTTTCAATTAATAAGAGATACTAATTTAATATAAAAACACATACATTTCTATGTAAAGTTTTAATTAGACTTGCTTCATTGCTATACAGGATTTGATTAAAACTTCATTAATATATAAAATTTCAATTAACTAATTCTATTAATATATAGAATTTTATGAAACTAACTTTGTTAATATCTAAATTCCTGATGCTACCAAAAGACTCAATGAAAATTGTAACATTCTATACTCTGGCAGATGCCTAAATATTTGTTATTTTTATAACATCGAGAAATATCAGAGGCGAAACTAATTAGCAGCCAGTTTATAGCAACAGATGCTACTGGTGGAAGGAACAAACTATTTCAGATAATTGATTAATCCATTGAAGGCACACAGAGAAAATGTGTTTTTTAGAGACAAACAAAACACTGCTCCTGGATTAGAACAGAACCTATACAAATAGGGATTCTTCCATTTCCTAATTTATTCAGTCTGTGAAAGATATCATTCTGCAATAAAACTCTTTAAAAAAATATCAGTAGGGAATATCATCATCATCATCATCATCATCATCATCATCATATATCGGTTTTCCATGCTGGTATGGGTTGGATGGTTTGACAGGATCCAACAATCTGCAGGGCTACATTGAGTTTCAATGTCACCCTCCTCCCCACCTTGACTTGAAACATATTTTACAATGGTCTTTTGTCATTTGAAAGACAGTTGAGGAAGAAAAAAAGGACAAAAAAGAGAAAACGAAGCAGGGAAAGAAAGAACAAAAGAAATATGGAAATAAAGACAAACAGATAAATATAAACATTTAGTTAGAAAACATTTTCAAATTTTCCATTAAAACATTTAGTCGCCAAATGTCTGAAATCCAATAATTTTCATAAAAATAATAATCATATCTAAATAATGGTAATTAAGTACTTATTTAGTGTCACAGTACATAATACCAACATATTTAGTGTCACAGTACATAATACCACTTGAATAATGAAAGCACTCAAAAAAACTTAATTAGCAAAAGAGAGAGAGTGGGGGAGAGAGAGAGAGATTGTGAGCATGTGTGTGTATGTATTCATGCGTGTATGTGTGAAAAGAAAAAGAAACGGTACAATCTGTTTAGCATTGTAATTAACCAAATCATAACGGAATATATTATTACAAAATTTGTTTCACTTCGAACAATAGAGTATCATTGTAATGCATATGAGTGATGGCTGTTTGCAAACCCATCAGTTAAAACATACCAACTACAGGCTGTCAACCAACCCTCATACATGAGCATTATAATGATTATGTTTTATTAGAAATGAAACCAGTATGTAATACTGTATTTGGAATAATCTGATTAATTACAATGTAACAACTGTGAATTTTCTCTTTATTAATTTTTCTATATCATGTGTGTGTGTGTGTGTGTGTGTGTGTGTGTGTTCGTGTGTGCGCGTGCGTGCGTGCGTGTGTATACACTTGCACATCTTTGATTTGCAAACAAAATGGCCCTCAATATATGTTGTAGAATAACATTTATTTGCAAAAAGGTGGTGACTCCCAATTGCCATTTATGAGTTTCTCTCCCAAAGGGATTTAAGATGAAAAATGATATGCTTATTGCTCTAAACAAGCTAATATTATCAATGGAGTGAATTGCCAGCTTCGTACAAATACAGTTTTTAATTTTTCTTTTATTACTTAATTGGATGGTGGGGGGCAGTATCAATGAACCTTTATAGAGCCTTCATGACTGATGGGAGAGAGAAAGAGGTAGGGTATCCTCAAAGTAATGACTTGGCCTGATGTTTGTAACAGTATGAACTCCACTAAAAGCACCCAAGGTCAAATATATAATAAATACATACATCATCACAATGCGGTTCCTTTTGAATGATTCCACCCCACTAGTTGGGAGGGTAGGCCAACACTTCCTCGGAATGGAACACTAATCCTTTACAGGGTTACGTATTTACACCTGAGTGAACTGGAGCAATGTGAAACAAAATGTTTTGCTCAAGAACATAATGCACAACTGGCCAGGGAGTCAAAACCGTTATCTTGCAATTGTGATACCCTAACCACTAAGCCATGTGCCTTCACACATACATTATGTGTGTGTGTGTGTGTGTGTGTGTGTGTGTGTGTGTGTGTGTGTGTGTGTGTGTGTGTGTGTATACATACATACATACATGAGAGTGGTTTTAAAGGTTCATTATACCAGGCTTACCAAATAGTGCATAATTGAATATTTAACTCTGCTTCATTTATTGAGTACTTTGTTCATGTTTATTCGTTTTACACACACACACACACACACACATATATATATATATATATATATGGATGGATGAGCAGAATGGCATAAATGAGAAGAGTTGCAGTATAATAGCAGTGACAGTGAAGCAGTGAGGCCGGAAAACCCACAAAGATATAAGTAAAGGATTGTCCATGCACTGGTGTGTGACCCCAAGTATCAGACCATGTTAAAGGAAGCCAAGAAGGAAGAAAAGAATGGGAGAAGTATGAAGTTCTGAGTAACTTCCATCACAAACAGCAAGCAGAATAGAGTGTCTACAAGCTCATAGGCCTACTAGAATTATCAGCTAAATCACCCTACTATGTTACATAAGGGAAGACATATTGCATAATGTAGTTATAGGTACACTGTGAACAAATTATATGCAAACATAAATAAAACAGACACACACACACAAATATACACACACACATGTATATATAATGGTAGTCTCTTGTAATCTGAGAAAGATGGGTTTTCTAATTTCTTGCTGAAAACCTGTAAAAATGATTTGTTTATAGTGACCAATTGCTTGTGCAGTACCTTCAATCATAGCTCATACCTTCAATCAAATCAATGTTACCTGAGCAGGTACACAGTATACCACACATCAGGTGTTGAAGTGATTACAGAGCAATGTGAAATGAAGAGTTTTGCTGAAGAACACAATACACCATCTAGTCCAGGAAATGAAAGCACGATCTCACAAATGTGGGTGGAACATCCTAACCACTAGGCCATGCACCATCACACACATGCACACACACACACATATATAATGTATATGAAGAACCTATCAAACCATCTTTATATTACAAATTTCATAACCTCTAGCTTTAAAACTGGACATGAATTATCAAATACTTTGAAGACATGTTGGCACTTGGCCAACATCAACTGAATAATCTTGATCTCTTTACACTCACTAACATGCAATGTAAATGGCACATGCTGGGCCATATACATAGAATCTGGTGTAACCTTTTGGCTCATCTGTTCTTGTTGAACCATCTAACCCATGCCAGCTTAGGAAAGAGGATGTTAATGATGATGATGATGATAACAACAACAACGACAATGATCAGTTTCCAAATTTCACTCACAAAATATTGGTCAACTTGTGGCATTGAGCATGGCTGTGAAGCAAACATCTAAACCATACATCCACTGCTCTTGTATAAACAAATATTACAATAGAAATGATTGTAAATGGCTTATAAGACACATCTCCATATATTAATGCTTGCATGTTTAGTTATGACTGCACATATGTGCATTTATGCACATGCAAAATGACTGTTCCCAAGAAATTAATACATTATATATTTAGATGTGTTTGCACAAACATACATACATGCACATGCCTGCAGTAAGTGTCAGGAAATAGGCAATTAGCTTGTCTGGCACACACATGCACATGCTTGGTGCTCCAAGGAGATTAGTTCATTAAATATTCAGATGTGATTGCACATATGTGCATACATGCACATGCTTACTGTGTATCAACAGATAGATTGCAGGCATAGCTGTGTGGTAAGAAGCTTGCTTCCCAATTACATGGCTTTTGGGTTCAGTCCCACTGCAATGCTTATTTATTCACATATTTTAAAATTAATCATGTATTATCTTGTAGCTTTGAGATTTTGAAGATGTGGTTGTTTATTTTTAGAATGGCATTGTAGGATATGGTTACTGGATATGGTTAGTTCGAACATAAAACATGTGGACTATTTGAACTGGATAAAAGAGTAAAGAACCCCTTCGGTCATGAATAACCATGGGGTTGCCCTTAGAAAGTTACCCTCCAAGGCACATGTCTGGGCAAGGTAGTTTATGGAAGACCAGCAATCACCCATGCATCCCAACCTCTCCTCTCTACGACACCCTATGTTATCCAAGGGAAAGGCAAAGGACAATACAGCTTGGCACCAGTGATGTCACAACTCATTTCAACAAATGAGTGAACTGGAACAACAGGAAATAAAGTGTCTTGTTCAAGAACACAACACACAGCCTGGTCCAGGGATCAAACTCACTACCTCATGATTGTGAGCCCAATGCTCTAATAATTGAGCTATGTGCCTTCACCGGATATGGTTGGTTTAGATATACACGTGCATACATACTAGCCTACTGCCAGTAACAACAAATTAGTACATTGCATGTTTAGATGCATGCATGCACATGCCTAGTTGACTACCTCAAGGAATTAGCACAATCCATACAATTCTATGTATTATCATTCCTTTTGTGTGAGTTTAAGATAAGTAGTAACATAAGCGCATTGTTGTTTTCCTTATTATTTAGCCTTGTGCCAAAAATAGAAACAATGGTTATTGTCATGATGTATGGAGTTTGTTTTGTGTTTGTACAAAGTGAGTCAAAGTCTCATCTACAGAGACAGGAAGCTAAAGTTTCAAATGAACATTATGACTAAGGTGGTTGATAACATGTTGTTCAGTGAGAGGGATTAGTGTTTTCTGGATTCCCTAAGATTTGAGATTGGTAATCATCAGCACCGTTTGCTAGTATTCCTAGGGCACCTACAACCACAGGCAATTTTCTAGTCTTGAGTTACCACATTTCATCAATTTTTATTTCAAGATCTTTTGTATTTGCTCAAATTTTGGAAAGTCTTGACATATATTCAAATCAATTGGGACAGTCATATCAATGAGGAGGCATGATTTTCACCTGAAATTCTTCAATATACTGGTTATTTACATCTATCTTTCTGTTAATTTCAATAGAAAAGTTCCAAAGGAGTGATGTACAATATTTTTCAAGGACTGGAGGTAGTTTGTGTTCACAGTAGTTTCTTTCCTGGAGCAGATCTAGGTCCTTGCAAATTACCCAGTGGTTATACTGTGTAACTTTATCATGCTTCTTGAGATACTCTGAGGGTGTAAGAAGGCTACACATGGAGACGTCATCAAAGGTTTCATGCTGTTTTACATACTCGACATGTTGGGCCATTGCTGTTCTTTAACATGTTGGCCTGATAGCTTTTTGTAGGTAGGCATTGATCCTGGGCTACTAGGATAAACTCTTCTTTCTCTGATTTGAAGCCAGAGGGCACTAACCATTGATGGGTAAGAGTTCTGTGAACATCAACATTGTTAGCTGTCTCTCTGGGTATTTACCATGAAGTGATTTTCCAAGCCATTTACCAGTAAGATTACTTAAGGCTGCAGTTTTCATAAGAGTTTAGCATTTTCTGTACTTGTTCTTAGTTCATCTAATTCTAGCAGAATGGTTAGCATACTAAACAAAATGCTTAGTGTCATTTCATCTGTCTTTATGTTCTGAGTTCAAATTCCACAAAAGTCAACTTTGCCTTTCATCCATTTGGGGTCGATAAATTAAGTACCAGTTGAACACTGGGGTCAATCTAATTGACTTAGCCCCTACCCTGAAATTGCTGGCCTTGTGCCAAACTTTGAAACCATTATTATTATTAGTAGTAGTAGTAGTAGTAGTAGTAGTATCATCATCATCATCCCATGTGTAACTTAGTTTTAATGAAAGGTACAGCATATCCCTGTGTTGTAAGAGGCAACTAAGAAACGTTGGCATCTAAGAAAATAAGCATGGTACTATTGTGCCTCAAAGACACAATACAATAACTTTTATAGCAGCATTTCAACCAATCTACAACCCAACGTTTTATACTAACAGCCAGTGATCTTATATATTTCAAAATATCTACAGTATGGACTGACTCCCCCCTCCCCCCCTCTCTCTCTCCCTCTCTCACTCACTCACTCCCTCCATGGTTTGCAACAGAACTGAACACATGAATATGTTAGTGAGCAATTAATATGAAGAAAGCAGAAATTATTTAGAAAAAAGAAAAGAGATACAGATGTTTTTTTTACCTTAGGGTCATCCACTCTACTATACTAAATATAAATAAAAATTTCAATGAATTGGAATGTGAGAAATGAAAGTGAGAGAATTTAAAAGAAGCACTATAAACAATTAATCAACTGCGATATATAATTGGTACTTTAATGTTATTAACCCTGTAAGGATGAAAGCAAAGTCAAACTCAATAGGATTTGAACTCAGAATGTAAAAGTTTGTATCTAAATACTACATGTCTTTTATCCAACAGTCTACTGGTTCTACTTGTACGTCGCTAAAGAGAAAAGATTGAATGAATTGTCAGAAAAAATTTTCTGAGTAATTTAGATGTTAATTTGAGTTGAATGGAAATGATGTATGTAATGGAAATGATGTATGTAATGGAAATGGTGTATGTAATGGAAACAATGAACAAAATACTTTATAAACAATGCAACAACAATTTTAATGAAATATTAAACATTAAAATAAACAAATTTAAATGATAATTTATTTTTATAAACAAAGGAAAATTTATAAGGATGAAAACATAACTGATAATTTGAATAAAATTAAAACAATGACATGTACCTGTTGCACATAATAACAATACAAATGAAATTTTATGCAATAATTTGCTTGAAATTACAATGGAAAGCTTCAACAAAAGCAACACTTTGCAACTTTTTGTACATACAACTCAAACATTATTTTTACTTGTTACAAAATTATATTGCTATTATAGTAACAAATATGCTTACTGCCTTTCAATGTACATGTATGTGTGTAATACATACATATTTATAGTTGTACAACCATATATATATATATATATATATATTTATTTATATCCCTCTCTCTCTCTTTCGGAGAGGCACAAGCACATACACAGACATATACACACACACACAGCAGTAACTTCCGCCTACCAAATTCAATCATATATATATATATATATACATATACATATATACATATATATATGCATATATATATACATACACACACACTCACACAAAGATTTGTATGTAAAAGTGTGTTTTAATTGCAAACACAGCTGAAGTTATGCAGACAAAAAGATTGAATGAGGGGGTGGAAGAGAGAGAGATAGAATGCTTAAGAGAAACAGATGGCAAGACTGATATTCTTAGATCAAGCAAACAGCTAGATTTTTTTTCATTATTATATTTTACCGGTAAATAAAATCAGAGATTTAAGTAGCACACCTAACCACAACCAGACATCTGTCTCACTAATATTGTAGCAGTTTCTAGACATCATACCACCACATCTTATACATCACCCACGCTCTATACACACTACAGACTCCACAGTAACATACCTGTCATACTACCGACACCATACTATACACAATATGTACACTACACAACTGTGTCTGCTATACTAATAACCCTATGCTCTCAACAGGTACATTTTGATGCCAACAAACATTAGAACTTCTGGAAACAGACTATTAAATAGACATTACTGAAGGTGTCACTAGAAATAGAAATCTTCAGGTAGGATCAGATAAAAGACTTAAAGGGGTTGCCCAGGGTCAGATGTCCCCCACCCAGACCTACTACCACCACTTAGATCAGCTGATGGTGTGTGTATGTGTGTGTATGTGAAAGAGTTAAGCCAATGGTAACAGATATAACTATACAAGATATGATACTTCTCCACTGTTACATGAACCAGGCATCTTAGTTTAGCCCTGATCAGAAGCATTCCAGCTGTGACCATCCTGTCTTTTTCTTTCATTTACAGTGAACCAAGGACAACATAATCCAATGTTTCTCTCTTTTAAGACAGCAATGTGCAATTTGAGGGAAATTTGTTTGCTATTTTTAACACTGTCTTAAGAGAGAGAAACAAATAAAGTACTAATTAAGTCCTGGAGTTGATGTAAACGATTAATCTTCCTCTTGCTAAAATTGCTGGCCTTGTGCCAAAATTTGAAACCACCACCACCATCACCATTATCATCTACATACAGTACCAGTGAGGTTGTCAGGTCCTAGACAAGACTAAAACAGCCCTCACAATCCTATCTTCCTCTGGTCATTCAGCAGCTATTTTACAGAGTGCTTTGGGTGCGTTTTATCACAGCACCAGCATTAGTGAGGTGACTTTGTACCTTGCAAAGCAAAAAAGTCCTCACAACTCAAAGCTATGTGACCAATATAGGGCGTTGAAAAGAAAGTGAGTGCAATTAGGATTAGATGAAGACAAATGCTTGAGTATGAAACGGGGGGGGGGACAGAATGAGTGGGGAGGTCATATCATGAATTAGGGTGAGATGGAGAAAGAAGCATGAGTGTGAAGGAGGAGAGGGGATGAAAGGAACATGTTTCTTGGTGAGAGATGGGTGGTAGGTAGGAGGAATGTGAGGGAGAGAGAGAGAGGAGAGAGGGGAAGAGGAAAGAGAGAGAGGGAGGGAGGGAGATGAATGGAAGCTTCATACTTGCTGGTTGAGAAAAACAGACAGACAGACAGAGACAAAACAAAGGAGAAAGACAAAGAGAGAAACAGAGAGAAAGAAACTGATGGGTAGTTATGAAAACATTCAGAGGTAAGAGAGTGAAAGATATCAGGGGGGGGGGATGGTGACTAAAAATATATGAAGGTGAAAGGAGGGGGTGAGGCAGAGAATCAGGATATTAATGGCAAGAGAGTGATGCCAATGAAGGAGTGACCTGAGGGAGAGGAAAGGATGACATGGTGCCATTAATTAAATGAATTCATGTATGCAATTAATTGTACTAATTACTGCCATTCCTTGAAATTAAGACAATAACTTGCAAACGATAAACTATTTTTAATGAACCTATCTAATACATTTCTGTCACCTGCAAATTAAATGATTAAGCAATGAGAATGAACTGTGAAACATGATGTGGGATTGATTTATAAAGTCATATTTTGGGTTGAAGCAACTGGGTCAGCCCTGATTAAAGGTATTCCAGACATGATCATCCCTTTTTATTTTATTCAGGCATAATGTATCTGGAACTACATCATGAAATGTGTTCTTCCCCTTATTTAAGATAGCATTATATGATATAAGGAAGATTTGGTTGCTATTTCTATTAAGTCAAGTAACAAGTAAAAGCTCTCCATTAGCTCTCATTTTAAGAAATTCAGACCATCCTGTCTTTTCGGGAAGTCAATTTATCTAGGACTACATTATCCAAGATATCCTTCTTTTTCCTCTTAGTAGATTTAGCTGCTATTTTTAGTCAGTCAAGAGATCATATAGAGGCTTCTTCATTAGCTTGACTAATTGGGTCAAATAAATGACATCACTAAATTACAGTAATTCCCTCATATTTTATGGGATTGTTTCAAGCCTGTAACAGAAAACTGCATTTAAAAATCAGCAGTTTGTAAGTTAGTCACAAGAACACAGATTTTCAAGGAAGGAATGCGAAAGTTGATTAAACTAACCCAGATATTTGACTGATACATTATTTTATCAAACCCAAAAAGAATGGATAGCACAAATAAACACTTGAAAGACTATAATTCAGTAACACAGAGCATTTTGCCCACATTTTGCTCTTCCAATTCTACCAGCCACAACTCACCATACAACAGTAAGTCTTCCTACTTTATGGTATCAGTCAATAACATATCCCAGCCCCACTTGATAAATTAAAACCTTATCAACCAGCAGGCCCCACCATCGCTTGGTAAACTTAAAACCCTATCAACCAGTGATCCCTTACTTGATAAATCAATCCTCAACAACAGTGCTCTTGCCCCATTTGGCAAACCAAAATCCTTTTAATGAATCACCCTTTAATTGATAAACTAACCCCCTACAAATCACTAACACCTGGCAAAGTTAAGACTCTTCCCCTGACAAACAACCCTCCTATCAGCTAGTAATAACCCCCACTTAAACTAAGATCCTATCAACTCCTAACCCCATCACTTGAAAAACCAACCCTCAAACAACCAATGACTACCTGATGCTAAATAAACCAACTCTCTATCAACAGCTGAATCCTCAATTGATAAACCAACCCCACTAACAATCAGTGACTATCTCCACTCAACAATTGACCCCTCAATTGATAAACCAACCCCCTAACAACCAGTGACCACCTTCACTTAAACTAAAACCCTATCAATAACTGACCCTTCAATTGATAAAGTGAGCCCCTAACAACCAGTGACCATCTCCACTTAACAAACCAAGATCTTATCAACAACTTGAACAGCCAACCCCCAATAACCAGTGGTTCCTTCACTTCGCCAATCAACTCCCTATCAATATGATCAGTTTTGTCTAAGTTCCATTGAATGTATCCTTTATGGGGTTTTTTTTCAGAGCGATACTTAACTAGGAGGATATTTAACTACTACTTCCAACAAGAGTAGTGAACACTTAGAAACTCCCATTTATATCATATTTTTTCAGGTATGGTCAACCTGCAATTGCAATATCCAATAGAATTTTGTTCCTTCTTTTAAGATACCAATGTGTAATTTGAGGGTGATTATGTGCTATTTCTAGTAGGTTAAGTGAGCACATAGTAGCTCCCTCATATATCATATATATTTTTTTCTAGCATGGTCTACCTAAGATTGTAATATCCAATAGTATAACCTTCCTTTTTTAGCATTCAGATTACTCTGTCAAATGTAATGCTTATTTATTCACATTGTTTTGAATTAATTATGCATATTCTCATAGCTTCAAAATAACAATGACGTGATTGTTTATTTTAAGAATAATATTGTAGGCTTGGTAAGAGAGGTCAGATCTGGCCAGTTTGAACATAAAACACGTAGAATATTTGGGCCTGATATGGGCAGTTTAAATGCTAAAGGGTTAAGATATGCAAATGTGATTTGAGGGATACTGGGTGCTATTTCTAATAGGTGAAATAAAGGTTGGATGAACACACATACAGGCTCCCTCATATATCATAAAGATTCTTCTGGCACTGTCTACTTAGGATTGCAAAATCCAATTCTGCAGTCTCTGTCTCTTTCACAATACTACAAACAAATTAAAAGAGGACTGTTTACCTGTTGGTTAACTAATGCTGCCACTTCATCTGTTTCTGTGGTGTTTTCAGGGTAAATTGGGTCCCCATGGTACAAGTCCACACAGCTGAAATAACAACAATATTATTATTATTATTATTATTATTATTATTACAAGTTGATAAATTCAAAATGTCAGCAGGAGAATCACAACTCACCAGCCTTTTTCAAAGTACATAAATTTGATCTTTTCAACAAACACATGGTTATAAGAATCCTGGAAAATAAAATAGAAAATACAAGTTAGCGTGACTGTAAGTGAGAGGGGAGGGAGAGAGTGTGTATGTGTGTGACTATTACCATCCTTTTATCTGTTTCAGTTGTTAGACTGCGGCCATGCTGGGGCATCACCTTGAATTTTTAATCAAATGTATCAACTCCAGAGCTTATGTTTTTTTAAAGCATGATACTTATTCTATTGGTCTCTTTCGTAGAACCACTAAGTTACAGCAACACATACACTCTAGCTCGAGTTGTCAAGCAGTGGTGGGGGGGGAGACAAACCTAAACACAAACACACATATGTGTGTGTGTATATATATATATATATATATATATATATATATATATGGGAGAATATACAAATAATAACAACAGACGAGGACAGGTGGTGTAAATAACAAAAGTATATATTAGTATGACGCTCGGGAATACGGAAAGTCTTTGACGTTTC
>NC_068997.1:26666689-26676285 GCF_001194135.2 Octopus bimaculoides
GGATATCCACGCAGGCTAAAGTGGTGAGCCATGAGTTGAGACTGAGTCTCAAAGTCATGGCTGTCGCTACAAAGTCTGTGTAGACGGAGGAATTGGGAATAGGGGATAGAAAGTTTTGTGTGTCTAGGGTGGGAGGAGGAGAAGTTGAGATAGGAGTGTGAGTCTGTGTGTTTGTAGTGGATGGAGGTGCTAAGGGCGGAGTGATATATATATATATATATATGAAGAAAGAAAACGATAAAGAGACCAATGGCAAAGTTAGAATTATATTTATATTTTATGTGTAAAATAATTTGGTCATTATTAAAGCTGGTGTTAAAGTGACAAGCTGGCAGAATCATAAACACATGGGACGAAATGCTTTGCAGCATTTCTTCCAGCTTCACATTCTGAGTTCAAATCCTGCTGAGATCAACTTAACTTTTCATCCTTTTGCAGTTGATAAAATAAATGTTAATGAAGTACTAGGGACAATGTAATCCACTAGCCCCACCCCCATTCACCAAAACAATTTCAAGTTTTGTGCCCATAATACAAAGAATTATTAAAGCTGGTGTCTCGAACATAAATTAACATGAAATTTTGAAATTTTGGCAGAAGGTTTTAATTTACATCATTTAGAGTTCAAATTATTCTGTCAAATGTAATGCTTATTTATTCACATTTACCTCACAACTTCAAGATTTTGATGATGTGGTTGTTTATTTTGAGAATGAAGTTTTAGGGTAGGAATGCAAAGCTAGATATCTGTCCAGTTTGAACACAAAAGAGGCTGAATAATTGAGCCAATTATGGCTGGTTTAAATGCTAAAGGGTTAAAACAGGAAGTTTATATCATAGAACCAGGGTCAGTCTCAGGAAGGTTGGCATCAAAAAGGTTAACTGGAGGAATGGGAAGCATACTAATAATCTACTTTCTATACAAAGCTGAGTCATTTTCACAGTGTTTTATAATAATACAATTTGGCAATTTGAGCCACTGAAATTATGCATCCAGATTAATAACCTAATTATCACTAGCATACAGCATACAGAAAATAAATTGTTTTTATATCAAATTCTATACACACACAGCAAATTACTGCAGCATATTGTGACATAAATTTTGTTGGTAATTTTTGTCACTAAAACTAAATATTGCAAACATTATTGCTAACTTTGTATAATGTGCATAAATAGATGTGTGTATACACACACATATATATACCACTTATAAGATAGAGAGGAAGAGGTAAGACTCTTGTCTATAATGCTTTGTGTATGCATGTATGTGTGTGCCTGTGCATGTGTGTTTTCATTTGTTTTATGTTGATTTTTCCAAGCTAGACGAGTATATTATTGAGACATTCTTTTCCAGATGGATGCCCTTCCTGTTGCTAACTCTTATCTGTTTATCAAGTAAAGGATCTCATTTCACACATGTTTTCCCTACTGTCGTCCAATCTTCATCCGCGTAAAACGATGTTGTGTGTATGGTGGGACTAGGAAGGGATTATCCATTACTAATTGCTTGAGCAGAACCAAATGGTCAACGTGGAACTATGTTCAACAGATGGAACAACTCAACACGGCTATTCAATAGAAAAGACCTAATCTTCAGCATGGAGTTCTTCTGCTGCACGACAACGCCCATTTTCATATCGCCAATATGACCAAGGAAGCCATTCAAATGCATGGCTGGGAAATGCTGCCACACCCGCCGTACTCTCCTGATTTGGCACCAATGGATTTCCACCTCTTTCGATCTCTTTCAAATGCTATGTGTGGAGTTTTGTTCAATACTGATGCAGAATTGAGAGCTTGGTTGGATCAATTTTTTGAGTCGAAATTGGGTGATTTCTATCAACGAGGTATTGAAAATCTTGTTGAACGTTGGGAAGAAGTTGTAAACAACAAGAGTGAATACATTATTGATTAATTAGTTGTTATTTTTTATTAAACTTTTTGAAAAATTTAAATTTAAAAAAAAAACAGCAGAAACTTCGTTGCCAACCCAATACAATGGATTATCAGGAACACTAATTTATATGGAGTTCTAAGCTTAAAAGTAACAGCTATACATCTATTTGTACACACAATACATACTCTCTGTGTGTGTGTGTGTGTGTGTGTGTGTGTGTGTGTGTGTGTGTGCGTGCGTGTCAAAACAGGAGACTGGGATAAAAATTTTGATATTATTTGTTCACTATTACATATGTTTCATTTGCTAATAGGAGTCACAAAATTGTACATGTAGGTAAAACAAGACAGAGAATCGGATAATATAATTTGGTTTTCTGTCTGAAGAATTTCTAATAAGAGATATCATACATGTTTTTCCCTACATGAACACTCAATCAGTAACATAAAAACCAAGACTTACCTTCAGAAGAACAGCGTCAGCCTCCAGTAAAGGGCACTGGGATTTCTTCAGAAATAATTCATATTTTGGTTCCCAGTAAAAAATCAGCAGTATAAAACCAAGTGTAAAAAACACCAACAAGTAGAACAATACCTTCTTACATGTATTGTCTTTGTAACCAATGCATTCCTGAAAGTACAAAGAGGCTTGGCATTACAATATGTACAATAAGTATGTGTAACGACCGTTCGACCAGGAGATGGTGATGAGGAATGGCTCATTTAGCGCATCGCATAGTCGACACATATAAAAAACAACGAAAAGAGGTTAAATGAGTATAAGTGCCAAAAAGGAAAAGAGACATAACCAGTAGAAGGTTAAGAGAAAGGTTTTATTGAATGTCAACTTGTATGTCTCTGTGTGTGTGAGTGTGACAACCATGCCCTGCATAGTTATGGGCTGTCCTTTGGCAAGACACGGCACCCATTCAGTCACCCTGTCAGGGATACAGCAAAGTCATGGGACTGCAGCATAGTGGATTGTGTAAAGGTAATGGAAGAGCTTAACTGAGCCAATGGTGCTTCTTATATTGATGCTGAGCAGAGGAATCCTAGAAGATCAGCAAGCAGGATCACCAAGAGAGTAACTGCAAAGTATCACTAGGAGTGGTGCCCATGGTTGTGTAATCACCTAATGAAAGATTCACTATGATTCAAGCTCTCAATTCAAATACATAATAATAGAATTGTATGGTGTTAGAGAGGAATGGGAATCTACGTAAGCAGCAAAAAAAATGTAATATATTACTAAGCAAATAAATAACTATCCTATGGAAATATACATAACATAATTAAGTAATTGGTTCTATTCATATTCATTTATAAATGTGCGCGTACATACACACACACAAATACGGGGGAAGGGGTTAGTCAATTATGCTAATACTTTATTTTATCAACCCAAATAGATGAAAGGCAAAGTGAACCTCAGCAGCATCTGAACTCAGAACCGAGAGCCACAACAAATACTGCAAAACATTTTTCACAATGCTCTAATGACAATGTCAACTCACTGCCTTAAATGGGCATGTAATGATGTTGGCTAAGAAAACAAGGGTTACACAGATTGTTTCTGCTTAACTGTAGATCAGCCTTTATTTGGTAGGCCTAGTCATGACCATCCCACCTATAACTTGGACATTGTACCAAAGACTATATTATCCGATGTGGTCTCCTATTTTTAATACAGTGGAGTGTTAAGAGAAATTTGGCTGTTACTTCTAGTATGCTGAACAATATAGTCCTTCTTCACAGGTTGTCCAAGCTGCTACTGTTGTAAGTGCTTTTCACACATGTTATTATTGTTGGTTGTTCCAACCACAGCTAACTCGATTTAATTGTGAGAGAGTTTAGCACATCTAGAACTGCATCATTAACCAATATGTTCTTCTTTTTGTAAGACAATACAGTGTGATGCAAGGGAGATTTGGTTGGTTTTTTTTTTCTACCAGATCAAGTGACAGCATAAAGTTTCACTCACTGGCCTATTGTAGTATTAGTGGTTGGGGTGGAGAATTGTACATCATAGTAGACGTAGACCAATGGAGGTCTTGGCAGGAAGTGGTGATGGTAGTACTGAGGGCAGAGGTGGGGACCCCACTTTCCCCCATTCAAGGTCTGTCTGACATTGTAATTAAAGTGTCACAGGACTGAAAATGAAGATATAGAAGTGCTGCTTTGTATTACCAATACATCCTTCACATGCAAACATGGGGTGGTGGGGGGCAACGAGTGAGATAAACAGCATGTTAAACTAATGGTGACCATGAAAACAAGAGGAGGGGCAACAGGAGGACAACGGGTGACAATGACACTACTGATGCCAACACCCTCAATGATGATGACCAACGATAATGATGACTGTGATGATGACAATTTCTAAAGGCAATGATGATGATGATAACGCAAAAATTTAAACTGTAATCTATTGTGCTTGCTTGCTGTTTCACACAGATGCAGGGCACGCATAGATTTACTCACACATGCGCGCGTGCATGGCATGCACGCAATACCAACAGACACACACACACACAAAGTAAAAAAACACACAGAGATGCTTATGTGACAAGAGTTAGCAGATCTCTTGTTTGCTGTTATCTCTTCTTTGACCTAGTTTATTGAAAACGAGTTTTCCTCCAATCTGTGACCCAGTGAAGTGAAATAATAAGGCAGTGTAAGTAAGAAGAGTTTATCACTCACAAAAAACGTATTAAAACAACAATAAAAACTACAAAAATATGGCAAGACTATTCATTCATCACTTATCTAATTAATGAATGATTCAGAAGACACAATCCACCCCCAATTCGAACAAAAAAAAATTAAAAGACAGAATCTTAACTGGGTTTTTTTAATCTTTTTTACTTGCTTCAGTAATTAGACTGCGGGCCATACTGGGGCACCACCTCGAAGACTTTTAGTTGGATGAATTGATCTCAGTACTTATTTTTTGGTTGTTCAAGCCTCATACTTATTCTATCAGTCTCTTTTGCTGAACCTCTAAGTTATGAAGACATAAACACGCCAACACCAGTTGTTAATCGGTGGTGGACAAACACAGACACAAAGACATACACATGCACACACACACATATGTATGTGTGTGTGTGTGTGTATGTATATATATATGACAGGCTTTTTTCAGTTCTTGTGTACCAAATCCCCTCACAAGGCTTTGGTCAGCCTGAGGCTATAGAAGACACTTGTCCAAGGTGCCACACAGTGGGAATGAACTCAGAACCATGTGGTTGGTAAGCAAGCTACTTACCACACAGCCACTCCTATATGTCTTAGTCAATCAAATTGACTGCAGCATTTCTTTTTTAAGGCTGGTACTTATTCTTTCAGTCTCTTTTTCTGCCGAAACACTAATTTACATGACCATAAACAAATCAAAACCAGTTTTCCCTCTCACACACAAACACACACACCACATGATTATCATAATTTAATGTCCATTTCCCATGCTGGCATGGGTTGGATGGTTTGACAGGATCCAGCAAGCTGGAAAATTGCATCAAGCTGATTGTAGTGATGAGGTGTCAAAGCATACTCTCAGGATACAAGGTGAATATAAAAAAAAACAATACAAATATATATATAGGCGCAGGAGTGGCTGTGTGGTAAGTACCTTGCTTACTAACCACATGGTTCCGGGTTCAGTCCTACTGCGTTTGTGTGTCTGTATTTGTCCCTCCCCCCCAACTTCGCTTGACAACCATTGCTGGTGTGTTTACATCCCCGTAACTTAGCGGATCGGCAAAAAGAGACCGATAGAATAAGTACTAGGCTTACAAAGAATAAGTCCTGGGGTCGATTTGCTCGACTAAAGGCGGTGCCCCAGCATGGCCGCAGTCAAGTGACTGAAACAAGTAAAAGAGTAAAGAGTATACACACACATAAACACACAATGGGCTTCCATGCACTGTCTACTAAATTCACGCACAATACATTGTCTGGCCTACTACATTGGGACTGAACCCAAAACCAATGGTTGCAAAAACAATTTTTTAACCATGCAGCCATGCTTACAACTACACACATCTATATAGTTATTTCGAGGAGAATGTAAAAAATATATAACAGGCACAGGCATTTTAAAATAATTCATGATACATTAAGACAACACAATATAAAAATTTAAGTACAGCAATACTGGGTTTTACTCAAAAGTCTCAATTTAAAGAACAATATGAATATACCAAATAACTGTGACTATTCCACACAGCTTCTACCGTTACTTTCAATGGAATATTTTCTTCTAAGAGGCTTAGTTTCTTTAACACCAACCAAAAAAAAAAGCAAAAAATACCCATATTTGATAATATAAGAAACCACAAAATAAGGAAACAAAATGGCCGTTGTTAATTGGTAGTGATAAACTAAACAAATATATTTTGACCTGATTTTAAAAGCAGTTATAGTGAATATCTAGGCTGTTTGTTGTTAATTTTTACTTGTCTGAGAGTGTTTTATTTGTTTTGTGTTGCTGTTTGTTTTGTTTTTCTACAAGTAATTGTAGTAGATTTTTTATCAATTCCGTAAGCATTTTCCCACCTTGAACAGAAGACAGAAAAATGAAGCAGGAGATAGAGCAAGAAAAAAAAAAGTGTGAAATGACAAAATAAGCAATAACAACAACAATGATAACTCTTTCTACTATAAGGGTAGGGCCTGAAATTTTGTGGGGAGGAGGCTAGTTGATTACATCTACTCTAGTATTCAACTGTTGCTTTCTTTTATCAACTCAGAAAAGATGAAAGTCAACCTTGACAGAATTTGATCTCAGACCATACGAGGGAATGCTGAAAAGTTCCTGGCTTTGGGTAAAAGAAAATACAGGAGGATCAGTTAATTATGATTTTATTCAAAATATTCGCCTCTCAGATTCACACATTTATTGCAACAGTCTTTCAGCTTTTCTAAGCCCTGTAAAAGAACTTCAACGAGGCCTTTTGCAATACCTTTAAAGCCAGGAACTTTGCAGCACTTCCTTGTAAAGCCAGAAGAAAGGCAGCTGACCATTTTATCCAGTGGGCTAACAATTCTACCAGCTTGCAGCCTTAACAACAATAATAATGGCTTCAAATTTTGGCACAAGGCCAGCAACTTCAAGGAAGGGATTAAGTTGATTACACTGACTTCAGTACTCAACTGATACTTTTTTATCAACCCCGAAAGGATGAAAGGCAAAGTTAACCTGAGCGAAATTTGAACTCAGAACTCAGACAAACAAAATACTGCTAAGCATTTCGCCCAGAGTGCTAAGAATTCTGCCAGCTCACCACCTTAATAATAATAAATGCCCGGATGCAGTACCAGGCAGTGGATCTCATGGCTTCTGATCTTAATTGATTGGAAGTGTTATCATGTACATTGTTTTGTCTGCAATGTCTTTGATCCATCAGGACTGGCCTGGAGCAAGTAACATCAAAGACATCAGATAATGTAGTCCTAGATAGACTGTATCAAATAACTAAAGGCAAAAGGATAATTTCTGAAACATATTAAACCCCATCAGGACTGGCATGGGACTAAACGACAACAACAACAAAGAAGAACACATTAAATAATGTAGATATTTTGCTTCAGATATACTGTGATTGATCCATCAGGGTTAAAACCTGGGGCTAAACGACAAAAACATATTAGAAAGAAGTGAAGGTTACTTACCAATTGGTCATCTGTGTTTTTATTCAATATAATTTTGTTGACCAGTACACCATTAAAGATGCTTGGGTCAGATTCAATACTACCTGAAATTATCAAATATAAAATGAAATAAATTTTAATTTCAAACAATCACTTTTTGGACAAATCATCTTTTCAGGATTAGAAAATTTTCAGACTATTTCTTGACACTTTGTCAGTTACGATGATGAGGGTTCCAGTCGATCTGATCAACGGAACAGCCTGCTTGTGAAATTAATGTGCATGTGGCTGAGTACTCCACAGACACGTGTACCCCTAACACAGTTCTCAGGGAGATTCAGTATGACACAGAGTGTGAAAGGCTGGCTCTTTGAAATACAGGTACTACTTATATTTGCCAGCTGAATGGATTGGAGCAACATGAAATAAAATGTCTTGCTCAAAGACACAATGCATCGCTAGGAATTGAAATCACAACCTTGCAATCATAAACTAAATATCCTAACCACCAAGCCACACACCTTCACAGACTATTTATTAAACCTTAGTAATAGCCAACCTACTTTGAATCGTTTTTAGACATAATGGCTCCTTGAGTATAAGGTGTTTAGATTTAACCCTTTCCAAACCATCTTTTTAAAGTGATCTAAATAATAATTTTCCCTCAAAACTCCATGTTAATTTATGTTCAAAGCCTGCTTGATAATAAAAAAGTTATTCTTCTAAATCATTCTGAGCAGATTTAGCAAACAGAAAATAAAAGAAACCCATCATGCGTGCGTACATGTGTGTGTGTCTGTCCCCCTTTATCACTTGACAACCAATATTGGTGTGTTTATATCCCTGCAACTTAGCAGTTTGACAAAAGACACCAATAGAATAATTAACAGACTTAAATTGTTAGAAATACTATCAAGAAAGGGTTGTATGTATAAGCCATAGGCATGGCTGTGTGATAAGACCCACTGCGGAGCACCTTGGGCAAGTGTTTTTTCCACTATAGCTCCAATCCAACCAGAGTATTGAGAGAGGATTTGGCAGATGGAAACTAAAAGAATCCCGTTGTATGTGTGTGTGTGTGTGTCTGTATTGTCCCCAGCCACCACTTGACAACTGGTATTGGTGTGTTTATATCCCTGTAATTTAGTGGTTCAGCAAAAGAAATTGATAGAACAAGTACCAGACTTAAAAAAAGAAAAATAAGCACTGAGATCAATTCATTTGACTAAAAATTCTCCAAGGCGTTGCCCCAGCATGGCCACAGTCTAATGATGGAAACAAGTAAAAGGTAAAAGATACACACACACAACAGGCCTCTTTTAGTTCTTGTTTACCAAACCCACTTACAAGGCTTTGGTTAGCCCAGGGTTAAAGAAATGACACTTGCTCAAGGTGCCATGCAGAGGGACTGAACCCAAGAACAAATGGTTTGGAAGCAAGCTTTTTAATACACCCACACCTGCGGTTGTGAATATTATAAATATACACTCTAATGATGAGGTTAATAGTCTGGATAATTATAATCTTATTAACGAGCCATCTCAGTCATCTAGCTACATAATTAAGACAACTGATGATGACTGCAGATCAAATACATCAGAAATATAGTGTAGATGATATTAATAATTTAAATACACATCTTAAATATTGTAGATTATGCACACTGAAGACAAAGTTGATATGTCTAGATAATTACAATATTAATATTTTGGATATTTAATTAACTAATGGTGAACTACAACAGTTTATGATGAAATGGTATCAAACAGATCAAAGTGTGGTTTAAG
Source organism: Octopus bimaculoides (assembly GCF_001194135.2). Lineage (NCBI taxonomy): Eukaryota > Metazoa > Mollusca > Cephalopoda > Octopoda > Octopodidae > Octopus > Octopus bimaculoides. Next base: position 26,676,028 of record NC_068997.1, read on the forward strand.
ATACATACTTCAAATTACACTCTAAATATCATGAAATGTATACTCTACAGATGAGATTAATTAAAACTGTGTAATTAAACTATCTATAACAACAACTTAATCAATTATTGGTATAAATATGAGACCTGAGATTGATTTGATCAAAATCCAATATGGATACATATAAATGCTACAAATACGTATTCTAAATATTGTAGTTCTTATACACAAGCAGTGAAGTTGATAGCCTGGAAAATTATATAAAATTATATATATATA
>NC_068997.1:26677717-26685164 GCF_001194135.2 Octopus bimaculoides
TTGAGCGTGGCCGTTGCCAGTACCGCCTGACTGGCTCCTGTAGGATTTTCGAGCGAGATCGTTGCCAGTGCCCCTGGACTGGCTTGTGCGGGTGGCACATAAAAGACACCATTTCGAGCGTGGCCGTTTTCGTGCGGGTGACACGTAAAAGCACCCACTACACTCTCTGAGTGGTTGGCGTTAGGAAGGGCATCCAGCTGTAGAAACTCTGCCAAATCAGACTGGAGCCTGGTGTTGCCATCCGGTTTCACCAGTCCTCAGTCAAATCGTCCAACCCATGCTAGCATGGAAAGCGGACGTTAAACGATGATGATGATGATGATGATATATATATACTTGTGTATATAAAAGAGGCCTCTAAAGTGGACAGTTAGTGTCTATATATAGACACTGAGGTGTGATTTCAGAAGAATTTAACTGCTATTTCCCTTGAATCAGATAAATGGCATATATACAGAGACTCCTTCTTCAAGTACTTCAAGACAATAAAACTTCATAGAAATTATAAGATACATAAATAAAAGGTTAGTTTTTTCTTTCACATCTGTTGCCATTATGTTTTATGAGTATATAATAACTTCCTATTTATGTACAAGGCCACAGATTTGAGAGGGAGAAAGATGGAGGGATTGAGAAGAGTATGTGTAAATATATTGTGCGTGTGTGTGTGTATGTATACATATAAGTATATTTGTACAATATACACATATATGGAGGGAGTGGGATAAGTATAGACATACAGATAGATTATAAATACATATCCGTGTGGCAAGTAGCTTGCTTACCGACCACATGGTTCCGGGTTCAGTCCCACTACGTGGTACTTTGGGCAAGTGTGTTCTACTATAGCCGGAGGCCAACCAAAGCTTTGTGAGTGGATTTGGTAGACGGAAACTGAAAGAAACCCGTCGTGTGTGTATATATATATATATATATATATATATATATATATATATATATATATATATATATATATATATATATATATATATTTATATATTTATGTGTGTGTGTGTGTATGTTTGTGTGTCTGTGTTTGTCCCCCCACCATCGCTTGACAACTGATGCTGGTGTGTTTACGTCCCCGTAACTTCGCGGTTCGGCAAAAAGAGACCGATACAATAAGTACTAGGCTTACAAAGAATAAGTCCTGGGGTCGATTTGCTCGACTAAAGACGACTCTTTGACAGGGTTCATTTTATTTCTTTTGTCCTACAAGATGTCCAATGTAAACCACCCTTCTTACCAAGCAAACTTAGTAGAGTTGCTAGTTTAGTCACCAATGGCCTGACCATGTGACGGGTTGTACAGGGTCACTTGTCACCAGCAGTACTAAGAGTGATAAGAGCAACCGGATACATATACAACCATTGTTCTTAAATACATATATATGGAGAGAGAGAGAGAGAGAGTGAGAATACGTGTGTCTGTATGAATGTGTGCATGTGTGTGTGTGTGTGTGTATGTACATCATATGTATGTGTATAAAAAGACAGGTAGGATATATGGAGAGAAAGAGAGAGAATGTAAAGTCATTGTGATGAGAGACAACCAGCTGAGTTATCAGGTGCTCTGTCATTTTTATCACCTGTACTGTAATGTCAATGACACAGTGGGATTGAACCTGAATCCATGTGGCCAGGAAGCAAACTTCTCAACCACACACCCATGCCTACATTGACAACATTGTTCTATTACACTATAATAATAATATAATATAGCATGGCTCATACAGCTAACATGATACTATATTGAAGTTAGTATAGTGTTAATAGTGTTAACATAATGTTGGCAGGATTGTTATAAAATAAAATACAACACTATAGCATGTAGCATGGTTTCCTTTCCTAACATAAAGCATATAAAGGATGGGATAATTTCCTTTCATCTCATAACTTGACACTATTCTGCATTCTCAAGGTATGACGTAAAAGAAAAGTCACATGACTATTTTAATAGATGACATCATTTTAGAGGTGACAAAGAGGAACAGAGAAACTAATATATGTAAGCACATAGGTGCAAAACAAAGCAGTAAAAAAAATAGTACCTGAATACCAAAGGTAAAATAAAATACTATTTTACTTAAACCAAAAAAATCTTCACAAGTTGTTATTCAGTGTGACTGTTCATCAGACAGCTGTATTTATATACGACACATATCTTAGATGTTGTTCACACCTGAGGTGGAAGGCCTTATTCAGAAGTGGAAAACAGCTTTATCTACTCTTCATGACAACAGAACTACTCTTACTAAACAAACTCCCTTGAATTTATTATTAACACATGCAGAGCCCACCTCTACATCCCTCATTAGTTTCCTCAGATTTGAGGGATTTAAATATTGTCAGCAGAACAACAATAATTGATCACAGTTTCTATACTGACTGACACCAGCAATGTGTTGTGTCTATGGAGGTCAATGAACTCAACTTGAGCCAGTTTAGTCTACATAGCTATTATAAATCATGTTGCTTACTTTTGCTGATGACAGCCTATCAAAGGTTATTACAGTGTTAATCCAAGACATTCATCCTCTTCCATTTCCAGCACATTGTTTCTCATGGAAGCAGACATGGTTGACAAGACTGATACAAGATAGACAGATCTTGTGGCACTGACAGCACTGATAGTGACCTCAAACAACAGCCACATGGTGTTGATGACAATGTCTCTTCTCTTCAGGTAGTTTCCTGTGTTTGGTTTCAGAGCACTCCACTCCAACATCACACACGGACCTCCATATCTTCTGATTAACAGTCAGGGGCTCCAACTAATCGGGAGTCTTTCATTTCATGCAGTGCCCCTCCCGATTAGTTGGAGCCCCTGACTGTTAATCAGAAGATATGGAGGTCCATGTGTGATGTTGGAGGGGAGTGCTCTGAAACCTAACACAGTCACTGGACAATACCCATGCTGGGGCACCACCTTGAAAGGTTTAATCAAGCAAATCATCCCATGCAAGCTTCAAGGCCAGCAATTTTGAAGGGAGGAGGCAAGCTGATTACACTGACTCCAGTACTTCACTGGTACGCTATTTTAACAAGCTCAAAGGAATGAAAAGCAAAGTTGACCTAGGTAAGATCTGAACTCAGAATATAAAGAGCCAGAAAAACTGCTGGTAAGCATTTTGTTTGATGTGCTAATGATTTGGCCAAAGTTATAAATGTTGCTGTTACAGTATTCTGGGGTTATATCTTCATTCATTTATAGGACAGCAGGTTGGCAGAGGAGATGAGTAACAGACCATTTTGTCTCTTTACATTTCCAAGTTCAAATACCATCCTAATTAACTTTATTTTATCATTACAGGATTGACAAAATGAGAACCTGTTATATCCTTGGGTTGGTCCAATTTAGTGCATGCCTTTCCAAATTTGTGTGCTTTCAAAAAGAATCAACATAACTTATTTCTGTACTCAGATCAAATCTGTGTTTTAGGGTTGAGTGAGTTTCTATCAGCTGATTATATACCAGTCATACAGTAGGGCTGAATCAGTAATCTACTGAAATAACTCTCCTCTCCACCAACCAAAATTTGGCTTACATGTCATTACAGCTTAGTAAAACATCGTTAAATTTATGTTTTCATTTATAATTGATGAGACACTTATAAGAACTGGATGAAATATAGTAGGAGAGAGAGAGAAAAAAATGTTCGTAAAACAAAAAAACAATGGTGTTTGCTTTTGTTTTTTTTTTCTTCTTCTGTTTGTGTGAGTGTGACATATAAACACAATAATAGGCAGGCCGTCATGTAAACAAAGTCCAGACACAAGGATAGTAAATACCAGTTCTCAGTTAAAGTACCCAGTAGATTGAAAGTCTGTATATAAGAGGTTGAGGCGTGGCGGCAGGGCTAAGTCACATGTTGTGAAGTTGAGGCTTCTATGCCAAGCCGGGTATTGATACAGGAGTTCTCGCAGGTTGTATTCGCTGTTAACCATGGTGAAATAATTCACAAACAGTGTTGAGATAGAACCTGTGCGAGTGCTGTTGGTTGCTGTGTACGTAGCAAGAAATTGGTGTTGACCCTAAGAAGCTGGAGGCGATGAAGATGGAGGTCCGTAAGCTGCTGAACGAAGTGTTGGGTCTCCATGAGGCTATTGTCGTGTCGTCGCTGGAACTGGCTGTGTGCTCTATGGTCAGCGGCTAGACCTCAGAAGGTCTTGCTTTGTACTGTCTGTAGAAAAAAATATTGTTGACCAACCTTACGTCGTTGCTGCAAGGAAAAACAATACAGGCAAAAAATTTTATGTATGTGCATGTGTGTAGTATTTTTTTTCTTTGTGTGTTGTCCTGTAAGACAATAGATGGAAGCAACGTTGTTTGTTTTTTGTTTTTTATCTGTTTTTCAAGCCATGTAGAGTCAGGCGAAAAGAGAAATCACTGTTCACTCGTTTGTTCTTTTCTCAGCCTCAATTGGTGTTGAAAAAAAAAAAACACGTGGGTGAGAGAAATAAGGTCGTGTCAAGTAGTTGATGGTTCAGTTTCCAGGCTGTATGGTATTTTCTCCGGAGTAAGAAAACTGTTGCAGTCGGTTGGATTGTTCAATTCCCTCGTCTCTTGTGTTGTTTTTTTTTCCGTCGTCTCTTCATTTTTTTTTTTTTTTTTTTACGAGTTGTTTGAGAGATAATTCCGTTATCACGTCGGGGGTCACCAGTTATAATAATTGGATGAGATATGAGTTCTTATATTAATCATTAAATCCAGAAATACAACAACACGAGGGCTAACAGTAACAACAGATCAATAGTTTATTCTAGGTTGGTGTAGAGCCGTTTCGTTCCTGGGTGAATAGGCATGAGGCTAGAATACCAAAGAAGCTTCGACCACATGTCGGGGTCGAGTTGGGACAGCTTGGAAGAACGTCCTGTCACGACGGCTGCTGGATGGATAAGAGATACGTGTTGTCCCCATCGCTGCTAGAGAGAAAAAGAGATCGGACGCTATAGCTTTCTCTCTACCTGCTGAATTGCACATGCTAGCTCGGGTACTTCCGCTGACGGCAAGTCCCTTGCACATGCGCAATGGCACTTCCCAAGATGGCGGCCACACGCGCCACTACACACTGATCATGCCGTTGTTTAGTCAGGGGTCAGTGCTAATTTAGCAAACCTATATTCTTACTGGAATCATGTTTTTTTGTTGTTGCTTTTTTTTTGTCGTTTTAAAATGTAATAATATATTGGGGACATTCCTTCCACGATCAACTTTGCCTTCCACCCCTTTAAAGTTGATAAAATAAAGTACTGCTCAGGTATTGGAACACCAGAATATTTTGTGTAACACCATCATTGGTATAACTCTAAAAAACACAAGTACCAGAATATTCTATCTAACCACACAAGTTTGCTTTATATTGGCATATTAAATGTAACAACGCCTAAATATTGCGTGAAACACAACAAAATACTGTAAAAACCAAATTAAGTGTAACGCGAAAAATATTGTTACATGTCTATATGTTCTGGAAACTAGTTATAAAATGTCTGATTCGGAATTTATAACACAGAGAGGGGAAATGTGAAGCTTATTTGCCCAAATACGTCCAGAAATATTCATCCCTTGGTCAAACTTGCTGCGTAACCTAGCAAAAATGCTGTCTAGAAGTAGGGCGGAAATCTCACAGCCTAAATTGCTTCCGTTTCGGCATTTTCCTGTTTTAAACCAAATCCAAGGAAACAAGGTTTATAGAATTAATTCTAGAATTCCGACAATGACAGTTTTTGTGACGGTCTTGACTAAGAATTAAGTCAAAAACTATAAAGGAAAATGTATTTAACTTATATATACACATAAATGGCACGTACTCTTATCAAACACGCACACACACGCACGTGTGTGAGTGCGCATGTAGGTTTCTGTGTGTGTATCATGTATGTACATGAACTAATGTTACACAAACGCTACATACGTACATACATGTCTACGAATGTATTATGTGTGTAAATACATATACGTAATGATACAACAATGTTACATACACATGAACGTGTTTGTGTAGACTTAGCTAATACACACACAAAATCGCAGTAGTGCGTGCGTATGTGTGTTTTAGAGATAGAGTGCAGCAAAATATCTGTCATAAATAATTCTCTATACTTAACCTCAATATTATTACAAGCGATTCATGAACCATCGAAGAAGCCTCAATCGGTTAGAAATAACAGTGATATTCCCTTTACATATCACACTCACATCGTCTTAAAATAAAACAAGAGGGAAAATGGAAAATAAACATAGTAAATAATATTGGCCAAAATAGAATCAACATAACTTATTTCTGTACTCAGATCAAATCTGTGTTTTTGGGGTTGAGTAAGTTTGAGCCCCAAGATATAGTGTATCTGAGAATAAAAAAAGGACTGGAAGTTCGCGGTTGAAGCATCTTTTGTCACAGGTGTATGAGGGTTGACATAGGTTTAAAAAAAAAACAAAGAAACGTATCATTTACTACTATATATTCACTGAAGGTTAACCCCAATAATGCAGTAAAGGATGCGTATTATTTTTTAAGCTTATGTCAACCCTCATAGATTTGTGATCAAAGAATGTTCCACCGTAACCTTCCAGTCTTATATCAATGTTTGTTTTAATATAAAGTTATATATAATTTTTTTAAAAATTCAACATTAAATTCCATACATTTTAGTAGAAAACATGTTTATTAAACTTTTACAAGAAAAGGGGAGACAGTAATTTCGAAGTTTCGCGGCCTGCTTGCCGTCGTGTGTCTGTGTGTGAGTGAGTGAGTGAGATACAGCCTAATACACACGTCTGATGGGGGTGGATAATTTTAACAAGTTGCAATTTTAGAAAAGAGTATTCACTAATGTATTTCCGTGTTACCAAATACTACTAGACGATCCGTATATGTGGTCGCTTGATTTGCCAGAAATAGCAGCCAGATTTCCCTTTAAACTCATAATCCTAATGTCTTAAGAAACTATGACTAGATGGCTACGATCTGTGCTTACACTGGATAATGTTGAATTATATTCATCGTACCTGAAATACGAGGAAAGACAGAATCGTCATGTAATATTATCGAGCAGGAAGAGGCGCCGGGCTAGCACAATTGTTGGCACGCCGGACAAAATGCGGGGTCGCTAGAATAAGTACTAGTTGAGCAGTGACATTGATATAATCAAATTACCTCTAGCCCAAAATTGCTGGTCTTGTGCCAGAATTTGAAATCGATATTAACAGAGCCTAATATGTGTGTATGTATCCTTCCCAAACTGATAAATTACCACTGTATTCCTGGTTGATTTCTTAAAGCTTCCAGACACAAAACGAAGTACTCGAATCTTCGGGAAGTAAAATCTTGTTATATATTACTTGACTCGAAACGACTGTGTAGAACTCATCTCTCTGTCTGTCTCTCTATCTATCTATCTATCTATCTATCTATATATATATATATATATATATATATATATAT
>NC_068997.1:26685887-26688131 GCF_001194135.2 Octopus bimaculoides
ATATATATATATATATAATGGGGGATAGATAGATAGATAGACACGCGCTCTTGGTTATATGCAGGAGAAAATTACTATACGCATTTAATAAAGTTTATTCATTCCAAGTTGATTTATTGTTACTCCGAGTTTCATTATCAAGTGTTTGTGTGTAAGTTGCTTAACCCCAGATCAGTCGTAACAGAACAGACTTACAACAAAAGACGTCTCAACAGTGACAATACTGCCTTCTTTTAAAACAGTGTTTCTAAGACGATAGTGTCATAGCTTGAGGAAATTTGGCAGTTGCTATTTCTAAGAGAGTGGACGACCACATACAAAAACAGAGTTAAGCTCAGAACTTTTTGAAGTTATAGTAAAATGAAAAGAAGATGAGTTATTTATAATACAAAATGTAGTAAGGGCGGTGGTGAGTTGGCAGAAATTGTTAGAAAACCACACCACAGCCAACGAGGAAACCTGTATAGGTGGCCGCCCAAAATAGCAACCAAATACTTCTCAAATTAAACCTTATCATATTAAATGAAATGGTTTCAAACTTTGACACAAGGCCAGCAATTTTAAGAAAGATGATAAGTCGATTATATTGACCCCAGTACTCAACTGGGACTTATTTTATAGACCCCCAAAAGATGAAAGGTAAAGTCAACTTCGGCGGAGTTTGAACCTAAAACTTAAAGTCAGATGAAATAAATGCCGCTAAACATTTTTGTCCGACTCGCTAACGATTCTTCCGAGACAGAGGGTTACGTTGGGCTATATAGTCTTTGAAATATATAAGACGAAATGGTCACGGCTGGAACCACCTTTGATCAGGGTTCTACTTGCTCAGAGCTGATTTGAGGTTAAACAACACTACAATTAAAGAGTGAGTAACGTTTATGTCAAGTGTTCGAACCTCACCAAGGTTAATTGTCTTCCACGACGATAGTAAAGGAATGCAGAAAAACAGGTAGTTATCATATATTATGTCAGAATTGCGTCTGATGAAGCGTAAATCATTTTAAATGAATTACAAAAGAAAATCAGGGTTAGATGCTATAATAATATGATTTTTTTTTTTTATGTTCCTAATAATCAAAGTTTACTCCCACGGTTTTCAATTTCACTTGGGTTATTATGTTGGCTGGACAAAGCAATCAATAATGTCAATTTCTTTTTTTTAATTGAAGGCTACAAGATGTGGTAAAGTTGACTGAATCAATAAACCACATAATTTTCGCTCGGATTTTAGTTTTTTTTTCAGTAACGAAAAAACGACAGCAAAAAAATCAGTCCGGACGTAAATTGAATTAGAAAAAAATCCTAAGTGGTACTTAACTAAATAAATACAGTAAGTATACAAATTCCAGGAGGTTGTGACATGTCCAAAGAATCTATATGTCCGGCCACTTAGAAAAAAAGATAAGTCTGAAAGTGAATAAACATTTAATCCATAACAACCCAACAAAAATATATTGTCGGGCTTACGATTATGGATTAGATATGTGTGTGTATATATATATGTGTGTCAATGAATAGAGAGAGAGAGATGACAATCAACCCCGGTGCGCTTATTCTATATGATGTGACAGATAGTCGGCACAATGTATGTAATCTATGTAAATAAACAGGGTGGGGCGCATTTTTTTACTAAACTGGTCCTTATATATATGTGTTTGTGTGTGTGAGTTATGTATAAATGAATATACTATAGGATGTGTGATCTTTGAGGGGCGAAAAGTCAACACAGATGAGATCGGCATTTAGACTTTAGTATCGCTCTATGTGTATAGTATACATAGGGCGATACTAAGATACAGGGAAAATATTTAGGGCTTTTCGCATCGTTTTGCCAACTCACCATTTCCAACTGTCGTGGTTAATTTCATTATTATTTTTCACAATGTGCGTGTGTGTGTGTGAGAGAGAGAGACAGACAGACAGACAGAGAATGTCGTAATTTTATCCCACCTTGTACTGTAAGTACAAGAAGTACAAGGCAGGGTAAAAACATATATTCCTACACATACATATACACAAATGTGTGTATACGAATATACGGTTAATGTTTAATTCTATTATATACACGTGTGTGTGTGTGTGTGTGTGAAAGCCGTGACACGTATGATGAAATAACTCTGAGTAACAACACAAACATTTGGATAATACCGCCGAGAATATATAAAAGCATTTATAAAACTCACAACTTCGTTCACAGGGTCAGACATACCCACACACCTATATATATATATATATATATAT
>NC_068997.1:26688210-26691568 GCF_001194135.2 Octopus bimaculoides
GAAAAAAAAAAAAGAATCGGAGCTTATCAGTGTTCTCTCCACTAACGAGGGTCAGGGTTAATGTAACGAAGGGGAAGATGAGTAATTCCCGATTTGAACATCAAAATAGTTGTTGAAAATCAAACAATAATACTATTAATAATAATGAAATTAATATATTAAATAAACTTAAGATTCGTACCTGATCGGAGGTTCATTATCGAAAATGATTGACGAATCGATCATTACTCCTGCCAAAACAGTAATTAATATATAGTTTTTAATATATATTAAAGAACGAGAGAAGAGACTAGGAAGACGGCAAGTATGTACGTCTCCATCTAACAATAACTTCGCTCTCACTCACACTCATACCAACACTCTCTTGCTCTATCTATCTATCTATCTTTATCTCCCTTCGTCTTTCGATATATTTATCTCTCTCTCTCTCTCTCTTCCTCTCTCTCTCTGTTTTTCCTTTATTCTCTCGCTTTCAACTTAAACCAAGTGCTTTGGAGTTCCGGAAGAGTTACTTCCCCGTAATGTAGAAAACAGTCACTAGGACAAAATCTTTAATTAAGCTTCAGTTCTCAGGTGGAAATTAGAAAGACAGCGAAATAATATATTAAGTACCCTAGGTTTGTTATTGCGACTGATGGTGTTATTGTTTAACCCTAGGTCAAATCTGACCCAACGGACATATAATCTAAAGCCATTCCAGCCGTGACATTCCGTATTTTGCCTGATGCAGTTTATCTAGGATCACCCCATTAAATGGGTAACCTTTTTGTTAAGATCTAAGTGAGATAAGAAGGAAATATAACCCATATTTCTAGAAGGTCAAGCGACCATGTAGAGGCCCCATAGTTGGCTCAAGACTACAGTTAGTGTTGGATGCAGAGGGTTTGAATTTAAAGCTCACACACAATTATATAACAAAGCAAGAGAATCATATTCAGTTAATGTTCCCTTTTCATGCTGGTATGGATTCGATGGCTCAACATAGTTTGAGTCAGTTCTTAAGTGCAGATATTCCCACATAGATGTGCCAAGAGACAATGTCATACTAATACATTTTATAATTTGGCATGGTTTCTATGGCTGCATGCCCTTCCAAACACCAACCACTTTATAGTTATGCATTGTGTGTTTTATTATGATAACAACACTGGTAAGGTTGCCTTCTGTCTCACAAGACGAAAAAGTCCTTTATCACTGCATGTCCTTCTTACTACCAACCATTTTATAATTTTGTACTATGTGTGTTTTATTATGGTGCCAACATTTGTAAGGTTGCGGTATACTTCACAAGACAAAAAGGTTCCCTATGTTGTTGCCATTTGTTCAGAGCAACATGGCTAATGAAGCAGGTGGAAGAGAGAGAGCAACTGTAGAAGGTAAACTAGGATGAGAGGGAAAGAGAAGCAAATGTTTGAAGAAGAAAGAAGAGTCATTAAGGTGACAACTGAATGGAAGAGTCATGAGAAACAGGAGAGTCATTGCTGGCAATAGTAATGAAGAGAGATACCAGTAGTAATGAAAAGAAGGCACAAATAGTGAAATAAGTCTTGCATCTACAGGAAGAAGAGGTATCTGATGGTTTGAAAAAACTCTTTCAATAGAGAAAGATGAGTGTTTAAGCATGTTGCTATTTAAATAATACCAGTGCAGTAATGATTCTGCCACTCACTACATTAATAATAATGAGGAGGAGGAGGAGGATTTCAAATTTTGGCACAAGACCAGCAATTTCGGTGGAGGGGGTGTAAGTCAGTTACACCAACCCCAGTGTTCAACTGGTCTGTGTTTGTCCCACACTGCCACTTTACAACCGGTCCTGGTATGTTTACATCCTTGTAACTTGGCAGTTCAGCAAAAGTGACTGATGGAATAAGTACCAGGTTTAAAGAAAAAAGTCTTGGGGTCGATTTTTTTGACTAAAAAAACCCTTTAAGATGGTACCCCAGCATGGCTGCAATCAAATGACTGAAACAAGTATTCTTTTATTTGTTTCAGTTATTTGACCGTGACCATGCTGGAGCACTGCCTTTAGTCGAACAAATCAACCCCTGGGCTTATTCTTTGTAAACCTAGTACTTATTCTATAGGTCTCTTTTGCCAAACCACTAAGTTATAGGGACATAAACACACCAACATCAGTTGTCAAGTGACGCTAAGGGGACAAACACAGACACACAAATATATACATATGTATATATGTGTGTGTGTGTGTATACATATGTATGTATCTATGTGTATATATATGTATGTATGTGTATATATATAAGTATATATTTATATGTATGTGTGTGTATATATATATATATATATATATATATATATATATATGTATATATGATGGGCTTCTTTCAGTTTCCGTCTACCAAATCCATTCACAAAGCTTTGGTTGGCCTGAGGCTATAGTAGAAGACACTTGCCCAAGGTGCCACACAGTGAGACTGAACCCAGAACCATGTGGTTGGGAAGCAAGCTTTTTACCACTCAGCCACTCAAGACCCCTTGAGGAAATAAAACAAACTATATTAGAAACATAAAAATATCCAGTAGTAAAATTTCCCTCTATATAAACATATACACTGAAAAAGATGGTAACTGGCATTTTCCCTCCTCAACATGGACCTGATATGAACCTGATATTTCAAAGTCATGTAGGATTCTATAATGCTAAAGTGGAGCTTATTTCAGCTACGGTCAGCTGGAGCCAGTTATACATATACCAAGATGAAACAGTTATGGGTTCTTCATTATGCCCCATGTTTGCAGAGTTTCACATGACCACAAGAGAAAGTGAGAAATGTCAAGTATGGAACATATGATATACACAAGTGATGTTGATGAGATACTTGTGATGATGGACACACTAGAATATGTCAAGAGATTAAAGGTTGACTTGGACAACAATTCAATATCCAAAAGCTATTCAAATATATAATGGCACAATAACTCTCTTTCTAGATATAAACATAGAGATAATAATAACAACAATAATAATAATAATAATAATAATAATAATAATAATAATAATAATAATAATGTTGACAGAAAAATACGAAAACTGTTGACAATGCATAGAATGCACCACCCTAAGGCAGATATAGAACGTCTTTATCTGCCAAGAAAAGAGGGAGGCTGAGGACTTCTACAGCTGGCATTATCAATGAAGGTAGCCACAATTGGCCTAGACACCTATCTGAAAAACTCTGAGGACTGGATGCTAAAACTTGTCTTAAAACATGAAAGCAAGAAAGCATCTTACTCAGTAACAAAACAGGCAAAGGACTATCTAAGTGAATTCCAATTGCAACAAATTCAAGAATTAGACGAACTAAAAACACCCGCAGAAAAAGCTAAGCGCTTG
>NC_068997.1:26692482-26696313 GCF_001194135.2 Octopus bimaculoides
ACTTGAACAAAACTGTACAAATCCAAATATATGGTACCCTAGGCATAACACCTACATGAACTTCTAACTTGTTGTCTCTTGAGGTCTCTGGGTGAGACTTGGATCCAACTTGTACAAATGCAAAACAAAAGTCAAACATAAAATAATAATAATAATGGTCAAATAAAATTAAAATGACTGTAGAGAATTGCTGGAGCAGACAGAAGAACCTGAGTATGGCATGGATAGACTACAGGAAAGCAATTGATAGTGTCCCACATAATTGGTTACTCAAGGCCCTTGAGATATATAAGATCTCTCCTGTCGTCTCCAAATTCTTACAAAGTAGCATGGCCAAGTGGAACGCACATCTTCTAAACCATAGTAATGGGAGTGAGCCAATCTAACAACATCACCATCAAACAAGGCATCTTTCAAGGTGACTCCGTCTCCCCATTCTTCTTTTGTATGGCACTGATCCCACTCTCAAACGAAATAAATAACACCAGGTATGGGTTCAAAGTTCATAATACAATTATAATATAAACCATCTGTTTTATATGGACAATCTGAAGCTGGTTTCTAGAAATGACGAAGAACTAGTAGGGCTGCTAACAGCTGTTAAAGAGTAAAGATTGCTTGCCAACAGAACATAGCAGTCTGGTTTAGGACTAATGTTGCTGTAATTTAGGCCCAGGAGACATCGTCTCCAGCTGGCTATACGACACGAACTGTGTCCTTATATTTTCAAGCAAGGGACTCTAGCACCCCCACTCAGCTCAAACTATATCTGTGTATCGCGATTTCCAGGTTATTTCCCTTCATCAGCACAGAATAATTGTTTGGCTAGAGGTAGAATTTTTTATTACCCACAAGGCTGGCCCTTTGAAATACAAGTACTACTCATTTTGGCAAGCTGAGTGGACTGGAGCAACAGTGAATAAATGTGAAATAAAGTGTTTTGCTCAAGGATACAATGTGTCACCAAGAATTGAACTCATGACCTTACACGCGTGAGCCAAACACCCTAACCTCTAAACAACTTACCTTCATACCTAGAGTTGAACTGTTCATGTAACCATGATGTCCTGGTGATCTGATGTGCTATCTTTCTTTATTCACATTGATTTGTGAATACAGTAATCCCTCAACCGTTGCAGTTATTACATTCCAAAATCCCACGCAATAGGTGAAAATTCATGATGTGAAGTAGAAACAGTACTGTACTGTATACTTTTAAAATTATTTTTATAATTTGTAAATATTTATTTTATTATAAATGCAAAACAACACCACACACTCGCCTCTCGAGTTTCCTTTTCCATACAGTATGTGCAGTTCTTTGTTTACTCATCTATGGTACACTACATATTTTCTTTTAATATATCTTAATTAATGTGTTAATTATTTAATTAATGCAAAACTGTACAGTATTTTTATTTATTAATTTATCAATTTTTAGGCATGAAAATGCTTATTTTACCACAGAAATTATTAAAGTCTAAAAAGAAAATAAATACCTATCGGCCGCTGAAACCCACAATATACTGAGGAGTCCATGATATAAATTTACACATATTAGCCAGAAAAATTCACAATGTACTGAGAGCGTGATAGGTGAACCGCAATATGGCAAGTGATTACTGTATACAACCGTATTGTATAATGCTGAGCATACATATTAATTGTTGTGGCGGATGCCTTCAGGTGAGAAGTGGGCCAGTCCAATCCTAATGAATAGTAGACTGACACAGTCAGTAATGGGCCAGTCCACTACTAATAAACAGTAGACTGACACAGTCAGTAATGTCAGTCAGCAAGGTACACTGTTCAGGCCAGTCCTGCAGAGACAACGAAATACATCGTCGTAAAGCGGGACATAACATTAACACAAGCATGTGTTCTTGCATGCTGAAATTAATACTACATGAAGAAGGTTGTGAAACAGCTGTAATCCTATAGAAGTTACATGATTAAATAAATGTTTACATCTCATACCTTCCTGGTTTTATGCTAGATATAGATGTAGGTGTTTTGTTTAAAAAACAAGTATCAGGTTTTCCTATAGATTTCCATTTGTCCCACTCTTGTCTGTGTTGGTGGCAGTGATGGTGGTGGTGGTGGTGGTGGTAGTAGTAGTAGTAGTAGTAGTAGTAGTAGTAGTAGTAATGGCAGCAGCAGTGGTGAAGTGGGAGTAGTGCTGCTGCTAGTGGTGGTGTCAGTGGAAGTAGTGACTGTCCATTCAACTCTAAAAACATATTTCAATAACTCATTTAAGATATTAGTAATAACAACAACAACTACAGCAACGACAAACACTGCTATGCAGGTCAACACTTACTTTAGTTGTGTTTTTTGTTGTTACTGTCACTGTTGTTGTTGCTTGTACCTAGGTAGGTCAGCTACAATGAAAAACTTTCCAGCTGTAACCATCATATTATTTGTTTTTATTCAAACATTGTTTATTTAGTTATTTGGGCAAAACATTTAAACTGTATCTAGAAGTGAAACTTATGACTGGAAGTTCAGGAGTTTTGGAGAGTATAGAGTTACTCCTTTGTCACTACTGTGGCCCATGGGGCCAAGGCATGAGTTATTGTTCAAAAAGCAAAGAAGTCATCAGAGAAGCCATACTCACAAAAGAAACATTATTTACATTTGACGGATATTTGTCCTCATCTTGTTTGTTGTTAACAACATTTCGGCTGATATACCCTCCAGCCTTCGTCAGGTGTCTTGGGGAAATTTCGAACCTGGGTTCTCATTCCTAACGATGTTACTATTATTATATTATTATTATTATTATTATTACTATTATTAATCAGGTCGCTGCCGTGAATCGAACTCGGAACCTTGGGGTTAGTAGCCCGCGCTCTTAACCACTCTTAACCAAGGTTCCGAGTTCGATTCACGGCAGCGACCTGATTAATAATAGTAATAAGAATAATAATAATATAATAATAGTAACATCGTTAGGAATGAGAACCCAGGTTCGAAATTTCCCCAAGACACCTGACGAAGGCTGGAGGGTATATCAGCCGAAACGTTGTGTTAACAACAAACAAGATGAGGACAAATATCCGTATAATGTAAATAATGTAAATAATTCCTCATCTCTTAAATATAGAACTGTGTCACAAAAGAAAGTTGTTAACTATGCAGGGAGTATGGAAAAGAATGTGTCAAGAAATGGGCCAAAATGTCATATGAAGGTTCACCAAAACAATATTGTAACACCTACAGCAAGAGGCACCCATCATTGCCACATTTGTGCAAAAGAGTGCAGGTCCCTAGCAGGATTGAAAAGTCTCATCTGTGTTGCCCATGTTTAAAAGAACAATCACAAAATGATATTTCCCAAAATTGTGTTGCAGCTTTTATGGATGTATAGATCTCCTTTGATTCTACTAAAAACTGTGTAGACCATTATACAATATATTGTTCTGGTTCACTCGTGGAAGTAACAATAGAAACTAACTTTAAAAAACAGTGGAACTTTATTCCTTCGTAAAGTGGTACAGGAGATCAAAGCAAGAAATATTACAAATTCTGGTGGTGGTTGTTAACCCATCATGTGGATAATTCAGCTTGGGTTGTTGTTGGTTACATATATATATACATATAGGGAACCCGTGGAAGAGGTAGGCCCAGGAAGACCTGGGCTGAGGTGGTGAGGCAAGACCTTCGTACATTGGGCCTCACCGAGGCGATGACTACTGACCGAGACCTTTGGAAATGTGCTGTGCGTGAGAAGACCCGGCAAGCCAAGTAAGATCGTTGCCAGTGCCCCTGGACTGGCTCTTGTGCGGGTGGCACATGAGATGCACCATTTTGAGCGTGGCCGTTGCCAGT
>NC_068997.1:26696959-26710774 GCF_001194135.2 Octopus bimaculoides
ATATATATATATATATATAAATGGATGTGTGTATTTTAGTGGTGAAGGAGAGAAGGAGAAGGTGGATGTGGGAGGAGTCTAAAGTGGTCCAGCCGTGAATATCTTGTCATTTAAGGGTACATCATCTGATATACCCTTCCTTTTACATAATATACCTAAGACCATATTATCGAATGGTTCTTCCTTTCATATTGGGAGCAAGCTACAATTTGAGCTACAATGTTTTGCTGCTTTTTTTTTTTTTTTCTAGCATGTCTTTCAAACGCATTAAGCCACGGTCGTGGATTCGTGGAAGTGAATAGTATGGTGTCACAAAAACGAAGTTATGAGATGTTTTATGACTTATCATTGTTTATTTACAATAGTTTCCTTACGTCACGTCGTCACATTACGAGGAGTTGTTTCCCCTGAATCAATGATTCTTAATTTAAAAGGAAAATATGTTAGGATGGGTAGTTTAAAAAAATTATAATTGTTTCTAACATAAGCACAAGGTCAGAAATTTGAAGGGAGGTAAACAGTCCATTTTATCGACTGATACTTTATTTAATCGATCGACTCATGGAAGAATGAAAGGTAAAGATGAATTTGACAGGACTTGAACTCACTCGGTAAAGAACTGGAAATAATAATAATAATAATAATAATGGTTTCAAATTTTGCCACATCATCCCAAAATGTTTTTAATTGATACTTTTCATGAATAAATATAAGAGTCACTACATGGTCATTTGCTCAGCTAGGAATAGCAACAAAATCTCTCAAAATATGTAACATACTCTACAATAATCCTTTCTACTATAGGCACAATGTTTGAAGTTTTGAGGGAGGGAACTAGTCAGTCACATCAACCCCCATTTCATCAACCCCAAAAGAATGAAAGGCAAAGTCAGCCTTGGCGGAAACATTGTCTTCAGTACTAACAATAACAGCAACACATTCCATGAAAGTATCTTAGTCAGCCTATTAACTTTTCAGCCAACCCTTGTATGTATGTATCTGTGTGTATGTGCATGCATATATGAATGTGTATATATGTGTGTGTATGTTTATATATATATATATATATATATATATATACACACATACATATAATTATTTATCTGTCTGTCTATCTATATGCATGTGTATATGAGCATATATGTCTCTGCACATTTTCCTTTTCTTTATCATCAACAATAGTTATAAGTTTTTGTAAATGTGTTGGGACAGTAAAAAATTCAATTCTTCTGATTTGAAACGTCTAACATAAGACTCGCTAGAAAGTTTTTCAGGCACAAGAGCTTATATCGAAGCCCCAAATATTTTATTCCAACAATTCCTGGTTTAGCCCAAAATTCAGGAACACACATTCAGATAAAGTTTAGCATAATATAAATCAGAGCATGCTTATAATTACATTATTTACATTTGACGGATATTCGTCCTCATCTTGTTAACACAACGTTTCGGCTAATATACCCTCCAGCCTTCGTCAAGTGTCTTGGGGAAATTTCGAACCTGGGTTCTCATTCCTATCGATGTTACTATTATTGGGGTTAGTAGCCCGCACTCTTAACCACTACGCCATATGCCCGTGGGCAATTATGGGGTGAATTTTGAGGCTTATAAATCTATTATTTTTCTATCCTTCGTCAATACCGGTTCCCATATGCTATTCATATCTGCACTCGGTCTGCTTAGGAGGTTGTTGTGTCCTAGCATATGTGCTGCTTCGATTCACGGCAGCGACCTGATTAATAATAGTAATAATAATAATAGTAACATCGATAGGAATGAGAACTCAGGTTCGAAATTTCCCCAAGACACCTGACGAAGGCTGGAGGGTATATCAGCCGAAATGCTGTGTTAACAACAAACAAGATGAGGACAAATATCCGTCAAATGTAAATAATGTAAATAATTCCTCATCTCTTAAATATAGAACTGTATGCTTATAATTAGCAAGAATGACTGATACACGCACTTGGGTTTCTTCTTTTATTTGCTTTAGTCATTGGATTGCAGCCATGTTGGTGCTCCACCTTGAGGGGTTTTAGTTGAACATATTGATTCCCGGGCTTATTTTAAAGTCTGATACTTATTCCAGCAGTCTCTTTTGCTGAACTGCTAAGTTACAAGAACATAAACAAACATTGGTTGCCAAGCAATTGGAGTGGGGGAAAACACAGACAAAAGACACACACACATCCATATATATATATACGTGCATGGGTCGTCTAAGAGAGTATAAGTCAGGGAAAAAATGCACTCGTATATCTGTCAGTAGAGTGGGTATATTATCTGAAATGTATGGTATTAAATATCCATCACGGCTGGTCTTAATATTCAGTTTCACATAAAGAATACAATGGAGTGCTAGGTAACAAACTGATTATATAACTTTATGCTCATCAGAGATAGCTAATATGGAAGGGAATATGGCGACTGCTCTCTATATAGAGAGTTATATAAGCAGTTTGTTACCTAAAACTCCATTGTATTCTTTATGCGAAACCAATTGGTAAGACCAGTGTTAATAGGTATTTAATACTATACATTTCAGATAATATATATATGTCATCATCATCATCATTGTTTAACGTCTGCTTTCCATGCTGGCATGAGTTGGATGGTTTAAC
This sequence comes from Octopus bimaculoides, assembly GCF_001194135.2. Classification (NCBI taxonomy): domain Eukaryota; kingdom Metazoa; phylum Mollusca; class Cephalopoda; order Octopoda; family Octopodidae; genus Octopus; species Octopus bimaculoides. The sequence continues at coordinate 26,699,581 of NC_068997.1, forward strand.
TGAGGACTGGCGAGCCAGATGGCTGCACCAGGCTCCAATCTGATCTGGCAGAGTTTCTCCACTCAGTTTCCATTTACCTGACTTACACATTAGACATTAAAGTGCTTCCCTCATAAAAGCATCTGTTGGGACAGACCATGCCTATCATCTCCTCTAGTTATGCTACTGCTAATGGTCTTCTTGGCCTTGTGAGGTGCTGGGCTTCAGACAAAGAAGTTAACTGTTATTGTTTCACCTTACTGGAAAGTCAGATATTTGTGAGAGTGCTTGGTTGTTCCAGCATGTCAGCTTCACAATCCCCCAATAATAAACCCCATATTTTGATGTTACAAAATTTCTTGGAGAGGAACACTTGTTTTCCCTGGCATCATATATAGTTTCATGAAGCAAGTGTAGAGGAGACCTTTATTCATACTGATCACTTCTTTCCCTGTTTTTCTTCCATTCTCTTACTGTTTGTTTGCTTTTATAACTTATGTTCTTTTACACTGAAATCTTTCAGATAAATTGTTTTATAATGTCCAATGCACCATGCTTCAATTCATATAACCAATCCCAGACTATCATAATAAAAATCATCTGGGTATAAACAGATTAGAGTAACAAAGGAATAAATTTATATTTATTATCTATACTGCGTCTGTAGAACTTTGATTTATTGGCTAATGTGTTTTAAACAATAAACATCACCTGACCTTAAGATTTTAAGAGGTTTCAGTGTCACTCGCCTAATGATCATGTGAACAATTAGTCTCAAGCTTAACGAGATTTCTTTCTGTTAATTAGTTTACTACGACTTTTGTAATAATTTGTTTGTAGTAAAACCCTTTGTGGAAAGACTAAGAACGTGTAGAATCTGCAAGTTTTGCTTTCACAAGCTAATGATGGCATCAGATTTGATTTGCTTATCTGCCGAATTTTCTTAAGGTAAATTAAAGAAAGAAAAAAGTGTTGCATTAATATAGTGAAAGAATTTTACCAGTCTTAAAATGCGTATACACACACACTTTCTTAAACTGGATTTTATGCAAATTACTATTCAAAAAATGGTATAACGATGGAATAAACATTCAATATCTAATCTCGTCCTACAAAGTTCTTAGTGTAAATGTCAGTGCAATTAGTAAAATAAGTACCAGTAACTGAAAGATAGGCTAATTGATTATGTACTATCTGCTAAAAAAATGTTCTTATACAAAGATATATAAAAAGAAAATCATTATAAATATTTGGACTTTCGCATCGTTGAGGTCACCTAAATTTTCAAGACAACATTTTTAACATAGCATTTATTAATTCATTCAGCGCCTTAATCCACTCCTCTAGGCGCCGTTAGGTTTCGTTGCACAAAAATAGAGGTTATCATTTGTTTCAGTCGGAATGTGAGGAATACATTGGAAGCATCTAGTAGGAAAAATCTCGAAGACAACAAACGTAAAATAAGTCGAATTCCTGCTATTTCAGGAAACATTTTAGAGTTATCCCCCTTTACTAATTTATTACGTATTTATTTATTTATTTTTGACAGATCAAGAGATTTTCGTATATATTATTTCTCTTAAAATTACATTCAGCGTAGACAATGTTTTAAAAAAATATATTTGTTCTTAAAAATTTTATCGTGGAATACCGATTTTGAAAAAATAAACTGAGAACTTGTTGCTGTGTGTTTGGCTTTAAAAGATTTCTTACTAGAAGCAGCATCAAAATGGCCGCTTACGGTGGAAGGCTGGTTTGTGTTTTCCGATGTTTCCAGATTGGATTATTAGTCACTGATGGAATATACCTGATATTGTAAAATAGCTCCCCTCTCACAAACATATATTTATATATATATATAAATATATATTAGAAATAACCAACAGAGATGAACCGCCATCAAGTTTTGACTGGCGCCTGTAATTCAGGAGACCAATGTTTTGCAGTTGGGAGCGTTGAAGGAATACACTTTACGGTAAGTAGTAGTAATAATAATAACAATGATTTCTAACAACGAGACAGGACATCGAATGTTGATGGGAGGGTATTGACGATTATGTCGAACAGTTCGCCTAACAGTATATGACAAGTACTTATCTTTTACAGACTGGGGAAGGATAAAAGCAAAAGGAATCGTCCCCGGTTTATCACTCTACCGAGGTCGATAAAATAATATAATCGATTTCTAGCATAGGCACAAAGCTACATATTTTTGCGGAGGTGTGTTGTCACTTTTAATCAAATCTCTGGGACTTGATTGGTATTTAATTTTATTGTGGTCTTGGATAAAATGAAAAGCCAAGTCGACCCTGGCCTTTCATCCTTCTGAGGGCGATAATGATTTCTATTGATTAGACGTTAAGGTGATACACGATGATTGTCTTTGCAGCTAGGTTGACATTGTGGTAATAATACACCTACTCACTTCCACAGAAACGTCGGTGTGGTCTCTTGACCTGCTTGAAATCGCAGCCAATTCTCTCAAATCAAACCCTAACATTTTGGAAAGGGCAACGACGTTGCATAATGTGGTCCCACCCTTTGAAAGATGGCAATAGCGGAAATTCTTTGAAGAGGGTCGACTTGGGGTTGAACATCACTGCCTTTAACAACAACAACGGAAGCCCTTCAGTTTGCTTTACCTCTGACATGCCTCTAACATTTGTTTTCGTTTCTTTTTCCTTCTTTTCCATGTAATGTTAGACGACATTTAATCTCCCCACCTCCTCCCATTTCACCCTTACTGCAAATGAAAAGCTTTTGTTGCTGCCAGACATGGAAACTCAGTTTTTAGGTATTTTCAACCTTGTGGTAGCATATAGTTTTTTTATGCGTATTTAGTAATGCATTATCTAATGTATGTGCTTTTTATTATATATATATTTTTTATTTATCTATGTATTTTTGAGACGGTGGTTGGTGATTTTTGAGGGAGATTTAGTTTGTTATTTCTAACGAGTCGAACGGACACGTAGGAGACCTCTAAGCTGGCTCCTAGCTGCCGATAGTTCTGGTAGTTGTGTCGCTGGTTATAGTCATCATTGGATAAGATCCATAATGAAAGATTATACAGCTAATAACACCCGGTCTTTCATTCAGACTTGGTGCATGTAGGATTGCACTATTCAATATGCCCTGCCTATCTGGAGACAGTAGGATGTAATATTAGGGAGATTTGGACGCTTTTACTCGCAGGTCTAGTGTGTTCATTAGGCCGAATTGTTAATGGTTTATCCTGTACGTGGTATATGTTGTCTATGTTTAATTTTTCTTGGCGTAACAATCTTTTTTTTCTACTGATTGTTCCCCGTCGTTAACAAGAGCCCTTATACATACGTATTTCCATATATTGTGAAAGGGATTTATTAAAAATTAATTTAATTGCAGAAAACACAAGCTTATCTAGACTTAACCCTTTTTCCCGGTTTCATACCATCACCTGGCCCTCGCGTGTCTTCAGCGGAGTCCGCTGAAGCCCCGTAAAAAAAAAAAAAAGTCAGGGGCACAACCGTCTCCTGACCGAGACATCACACTCACACATCTATCTATCTATCTATCGTACAACAGCATAGACACATACAATTATAATGTAATTACTTATATGAACTAATACTTAAGACTTATTCTTGGATGTAACCCATGAACAATAAATTCTATATGCATGAGTATATAGTCATCTTATACACACGTACAACAATACATAAAGGCGCGCGCACGCGTTACGACATGAATGTCGAAGATATGATTTTAAAAATGATATTGTATATATTGCTCAATGTAGTTTATTCATTCCGTTTTCGTAAGTTGAACTCTTGACACGGATATAATTAACACGCAGACACAGACGTATGTGTTTGTATTGACCTCGGCCGGAGTCCACATCCCGCCGAGGTCAACTTCGTCTTTCATCCTTTCGGGAACGAAAATATAAGTACCAGTACTTATGGTACCATAAGTACCAGGGGATGACGTCGACTTACCCTTGCTCCTAAAATTGCTGGCCCTCTACCAAAATTTGAAACCGTAATAATAATTATTATTATGGAAATTTAGCATTAAACAATGTCCTTTTGATTAATTTAAAATATAAAGAGAAGCTTGAATGTGCTTTCTTTGCACGCTTATACACATTTTCAGTATGACAGGTATTTTAAGGTGCGATTTAAGCATTGCTTATCTACCAAACTCTCCGAAAACGTACATATACACACACGTATATATTTTCATATGTAAAAGCATCGCGTGCACCGCTAGAAAAAGAAGAAAACAGATAAAAGACCACCACCGCCTTCTTTTGTAAAATGTCTTTCCATTTATCCTTTAGACTTACGAAGCTATCTAAAAAAAAAAATTAAAATGTCTGTGTACTTCTAACTAACAGATTGCTTGAGAAAATGCATGTCCCATTATCTGACTTTGGTCTGACAATCTGTAGAATTCTAGCTGGAAGATTTCAATCAATATAGGTCTCTCTCTCTCTCTCATGACGTTGGCAAGTGGGTGTGGATGTCTCTCTGACGATGCTTTGCAGATTGTCTTCACTAGGCCGGCTCTTTCTATCCGATTGTGTAACACTAATATTGTCGGCAACAAAATATTCCCCCAATTTTAAAACGAAATAGTTTATAATGATTACTATTACTGGTATTTATTTGATTTGTTAATTATTAACAACAATCGGTAATCTGTATAGAAATCCCCAGATTTACTCTCTGGTTATCTTCATCCCTCCGTAATTAAAAAAAAAATTATAGCTCTTTATATATATATATATATATATATATATATATATATATATATATTGTGTGTGTGTGTGTCTTCTTTCGGTCACCTTGCGGCAAATAAAAGAAAATATTAGTAGATACCGTTGTTGTTGTTGTTATTACTACTATTATCCCGCCGAGGTCAATTTTGCCTTCCGTCCCTCCCCCGGGGTCAATATCATAAAGTATAAGTTGAGCGCTAGGGTCGATGTAATTGACTTATCTCCTCCCCTCAAAATTGCTATCCCTGTATCACTATTATTATACTCCAGTTTGATAAGTATCGAATGGGAGACGACGAAATCGTTGCTTAATAAAATCGATATTTGCGGAGGCGAGAAATAATCGTGAAAGATCTTAGCCGACTGTTCTCTGTCTGAATCGTTATAACGACGAACAAACATAACCTTGGTAGAATCGTTAGAACATTGGGGGTAAAAATTGCTTTGCGGTATTTATTTCGGCTCTTTGCGTTCTGAGTTCAAATCCTGTCGGGGTCAACTTTGCTTTTCATCCTTTCGGGGTCGATGAAATAGAAGTACCAGTCAAGTGATGAGTACTCTTATTTCGACTAACACTCTCCACTCGGCCCAACCCCTCAGAGTCGCTGGCCTTGTGACTAAACCAGAAACCATTATTATCATTATCTACTACATAACTTGAGGGATATTTATGTGTGTGCATAACGTGTGTATGTATGTGTATGCGTGTATGTAGAATGTATGTGTGTTGACAGAAAGAAAGAAGGCTGACAACGAGGACTGTTGGACCCAGCTGCACTCCAATTCCTATGTCCCCGTTGCCAGGGTAGGGTTCTTTTAGGTTTGATTATAGGCATAATTAGAACAGCACAAAAATAAATAAATATCCGAATGAAATTATATTTTCAGAACCGAGATAAGAGTTGTACGAAGCTGGTGATTTTACTCCGTCGCTAACTCAGAGTTTTCTAGCTCGATACATTTGACGTCGCCCGATCGATAGTATCGATCGGGCGACGGAGTGAATCACCAACTTTGTACAAATAATTATACCCTGCAACACGGTTTGGGCTATTCTTTTTCTTGTTTACGAAACAAAATAATGTGGGCACCCGCCCTCACACATCTATCTATCTATCTATCTATCTATCTATCTGTCTGTCTGTCTGTCTGTCTATCTGTCTAGTGTATTTATGTATGCAATATGTGTGTTGAGATGAATGTATCGATATGTATGTATAATGAGTATTCAATATTTGTGTGTGTGTGTATTTATGTATGTTTATAGGTGGTAATAGATGCTCAGCATCTCACGAGTAGAAAATAAGATGTTACAATGTGAGACACCACCCGATCAACAACCTATATTGCTCTTTTCCCGTTTTTTCTTACCTTTCTTCTTTTCTCCTTATCCCTTAACAAAGCCTATATTTATCGGTATGTTTAGAAGGGCAGGCATTATAACTATTTAGGGAAGAATTCACAAAAACAAAAACAAAAAGCAAAAGACGAAGACTGGTGGTGTAGACAACTAACAAATGTATTAGTTTAGGTGAAGTGAAAAAGTCTTTAACGTTTCGAGCCTACGCTCTTCCACAGAAAGGAACAAGGAGAGAAAATAAAGAATGTGTAGTGGTTAGTGATCTTAGTTCAGTTTGGTTTGCGCCAGGGTACGTTGTACAAGCGAATTTAATTTACCAGTCATCGGTGGTACAGTTATGAAATTTATAAAGTGAATTTGTCCTATCTATCTATCTGTCCCTCTATTTTTATATCTATCTGTCCCTCTATTTTTATATCTATCTGTCTATCTACATATCTATCTGTCCATCTATCTATCTGTCTTTATATCTGTCTATCTATCTGTATATCTTTCTATCTACCTATCTGTCTGTCTGTCTGTCTATCTATCTACACATACACACGAGGATGGAAGCCAACTTAGTATTGAATATATTTCGCTCAACACTCGTGCTTGAGTTGAAAAAGGACTCAATACAGAATGTGAGGTATAAGATAATTATTACAGACCCCGACATTGCTGTCTGTCTGTCCCTCCTTCTCCCCCTCTTTATACATACATATATATATATATATATATATATATATATATATATATCTGTGCAAAGACGTAAGATTTCTAGTTCTCTGTCTTTTTTTGTTTTTCTTGCTGAAGTGATTGATTGATTGATTGGAGTAAAGTGTATTGATCTGATTTTGAGTTGCAAAAGATTACATCTATGAAGGTAGGATTAGCGTTGAATTTCACCATTTTCTATTGGACATTGTATTTGCGTAGGTAGTAGACTAGTTCTTGACTTTATAGCAGGCCGCAAATGAAAGAAGAAAGCCGTAGAAATTCTCTTCCTGTGGCCTTTCTTGTCTCGTTGTCTCGTCTTTCCTAAGCTGCAGTTAAAAGTTTGAATGAATGAAGTTGCAACGTAAAATTGCTCTTTCTCACCCTCCCTCTCGCTCTCTCTCTCTCCTGTAGTTAAAACCTTCTAACACAATAAAGCAACGTTGTTATACTTTTAGCTAGGCACAATGCGTTTGTTGTTGCTTAACCCCAGGTCAGCTCTGATCAAGCAAACTTGCGTTCAGGCCCAAGGCAATTTGGCCCGTGCCTGTGCTCGTGACCCGTCAATCTCATATTCAGACATTGTGTTTCTAGGACCACGGGGAGAATTCAGCTGCTTTTTCTAGTAGGTCGAGCGACTACGTAGAAGCTGGTCAGTGCGTTTGCTTTTCATGAGACAACTTGTACGTACATACAGCAATGTGTATATTTACATACACACATGCATCCATATATAGACACGCACATACATACACTCACACACATACATAAACACATACATACATGTATAATGTACATAGGCGTAGGAGTGGCTGTGTGGTAAGTAGCTTGCTTACAAACCACATGATTCCGGGTTCAGTCTCACTGCGTGGCACCTCGTGCCGACCAAAGCCTTATGAGTGGATTTGGTAGACGGAAACTGAAAGAAGCCTGTCGCATATATATATATATATATATATATATATATATATATATATATATATATATATATATATATATACATATATATATATATGTGTGTGTGTGTGTGTGTTTGTCCCCCCAACATCGCTTGACAACCGATGCTGGTGTGTATACGTCCCCATAACCTAGCAGTTCAGCAGCAAAAGAGACCGATAGAATAAGTACTAGGCTTACAAAGAATAAGTCTTGGGGTCGATTTGCTCAACTAAAGGCGGTGCTTCAGCATGGCCGCAGTCAAATGACTGAAACAAGTAAAATATATATATATATATATATATATAGGTACAGGTATGACTGTGTGGTAAGCAGTTTCCTTCCCAACCACATGGTTTTCGGTTCAGCCCCACTGTGTGACACCTTGGGTAAGTGTCTTCAATCAAAACCTTGTGAGTGAATTTGGTAGAGGGTAACTATTGTTGTACTTGATAAGTCGTGTCAAACTAAGCAAAATCATTGTCTTCCACACATACAGGCTGGTCCTTTCAGGTGCTGGTTCCTCTTAAAAAGCAGCTGCGTCGGTGCTGCATTAACACACCTGTGTCAGTGGTGCAAAATGCACCCATGCCAGTGGTACATAAAAAGCATCCAGCATGCTTGGTTAAGTGGTTGGCATTAGGAAGGGCATCCAAGCATAGAAACCATGCCACAGCAGACGATTGAAGTCTGGACAGCTGCCAGCTGCATGTCAAACCGTCCGACCCATGCCAGCATGGAAAGTGCATGTTAAACAACGATGACAATATATTATACATATATCTTCTGTGAAGACACGCCTGGTCATGGGGCATATTGCCTTGCTTGGAAATAAGTGACGCTTGGTAACAGGAAAGATATCTGGACAGAGAAAATCTGTGTCAACCTATATGAGCACGGAAAAGTTGACGTTAAAACAGTTATATATATATGTGTGTGTGTGTGTGTGTGTGTGTGAAAGTGCATGGCTCTGGTTAGAGCATTCGGCTCACAATCATGAGGTAGTGAGTTTGATTCCTGGACTGGGCTGTGTGTTGTGCTCTTGAGCAAGACACTTTATTTTGTGTTGCTCCAGTTAACTCACCTGTAGAAATGAGTTGCAACATCATTGGTGCCAAGCTGTATTGGCCTTTACCTTTCCCTTGGATAACATCAGTGGTGCGGAGAGTGGAGGCTGGTATATGAGGGCGACTGTTGATCTTCCTTCAACAGCCTTGCCTGAACTTGAGCCTCAGAGGGTAACTTTCAAGTTTGCTGTTTGTTGATCAACTGGAACCCCCCCTCCCATCATTGTAACAGAGTGCCAATTTTTTTTTTTTAAGTGCATTACATAAGTACAGGTATTTACATAGATGCATGCATTATTTTGATAAATACATTACATATAAAAGCAGTAGGTGCTGGTACCACATAAGAAGCACCAGTGATGGTGTCGCATAAAAAGCACCCAGTACACTCTGTGGAGTGGTTGGTGTTGGGAAGGACATCCAGCCATAAAAACCAAGCCAAAACAGACTATGGGACCTGGTACAGCCACTGACCTTGTCAGTTCCTATCAAGCCACCCAACCCATGCCATCATGGAAAATGGATGTTAAATGTTGATGATGATGATGCATACATACATATTTACGCACATACCTTATATAGAATACATACATTTTCATACTTATAGTCATACTTGTAAATATCTAAGATAAAATGCTGTTAAGTTTTTAGTTTTTAAAACTTCTTTTTATGATTTGTATGTGCTTAGCAGGCTTACAGCCATTGTTTGAAGCATGTTTCTTTTAATAGTCAGTGACAGTTTCCTCAGGCATAAGATGACAGTAATTGCATAAGCGTTTGTGGGTGTGTGTGTGGGTGTTTGAGTGAGAAAGAAAGTGGAACAGATGTGGGATTGATCATATATCTTACTAGAAAGTGTGTGGTGTATGTATATGAATCCTTGATTCACTCTGAAGGATGATCAGCAGTTGGGTCCTTAAAAATCAAGAGATTTTTATAATAGCAATTAATGATAGTTTATAGCATCCATATCAATGCTGTCCTAAATATATATATATATATATATATATAGTTATGTGTATTTCTTCTATCTTAATGAATAAAAATTCTTCTGATAGAATAAATGGGTTAATAGAAACCAATGTAGCAAAGAACACAAAATAACTGTGGTTAGCTCCTGTTTTAAAGCAGGAACTCCTTGAAATTTTGGGTATTTGAGTATATTTAAGAATTTAAGGATTGGAGAAAACGCATGTTATAATTGCATACTTTATTCCTACATATGTTTCAAAGGATTACAACCTGTGTGATCCATAGGGATCTTTGATATTAAAATTGTAACCTTCTCATCAGGGAAAACATGGGAATCATCTTAAACGTAAGACATTATGACCGATTATGAAAACAATAGATGGATAAGGTTATGACTTGATTCATATATATATATATATATATATATATATATATATCATCATCATGATTGTTTAACGTCTGCTTTCCATGCTGGCATGGGTTGGACGATTTGACTGAGGACTGGTGAAACCAGATGGCTACACCAGGCTCCAATCTGATTTGGCAGAGTTTCTACAGCTGGATGCCCTTCCTAACGTCAACCACTCAGAGAGTGCACACACTGCAATGAATAAAAATGACAGGGAGCTTATAAAATGAGAGATGAAACATATGGAAAACATCAGCTGGCAGTTTATGTTGTTCACATGCTCACCAAAGTCAAATGCTTTACTGATCTTTAGTGTAATAATGTTACTTTCACCAAATTTCTCTAATTGATGATATAGGAGAGCAGGTGTCCCGTAGATCTGGCTTTAAGGGACCCCCCCATTTTGGTGCTCATTGAGGAGAGAGAGGGTTAGAAGGTGTAGGGGAAGGTGGTTGTTAATAGTTGTCTCCATTACCTTTGAGATGTTGGAAGTGAGAGAGAGAGATAGGCTGATTATATTACTACACTAATGCTAAATCCTGTGTCATATCGTAACCCTCAAATTTTTTTGTCAAAATAGGAAATATTTATAGATGTTAAATAATTCAACCTCCCCCACTCAATAAATAAATAAATAAACAAACAAACAGTAAAAGAATGTTTAAATTATATAAAATATTTTTTTGTGAAAATTGTTAAAATCACTGTTTGATAAATTGAATGGTTTTGTGAAGGGAACAAAACTTCCAAGTGTTTTGTGTATGGCAATAAATAGGCAGCAGTATTGAACTTGGATCAATAACAACAACATTACAATATGTGTGTGGTGGTGGGGGTTACTATTAGAATAACCCATAAATGAATGCTCTGACCACATGAAATATTCTACATTTCAAAGCAGCATTGTGTGGCAAGATTTATTGATATTCAATTGTTGTTGTTTTATAGTTCTCTTCACTTCTGCCACTCTTTACCAAAGTCCACTCTGCTCTGTGGTGGTGGTGGTGGTG
>NC_068997.1:26711331-26713944 GCF_001194135.2 Octopus bimaculoides
GTGGTTGTGGCAGTGGTGGTGGTGGTGGTACTGCTGCTACTGATGATAGTAGTGGTTGTGGCAGTGGTGGTGGTGGTGGTACTGCTGCAAGAATATAAAATAGTATTGAATTACTAGTATTTTCTTCATGTCTGGAGCCCACAGTAGGGATTGAACTTTCTATTGTTAGTTAATAGTACACTCACTCATTAACTCACTCCTTGCAATGCTACATGTTTTGGATGATAGACCTAATCTAGTGGATCCCAAGTAGTGCACTGCGGATTTAAAAAAATACAATTTTAAGGCTTTAGAAAATCCATACTAAATCTTGAATGTCTTGAAAAGTCATGTTATTCATAATTTTACTACACACAAGTAGGATTAGTTAATCTAAACAATTGTTTTCAATATTTTTTCTTAAGATTTTAAACACAGTTCACCTATAAGAATGCTACAGTTAAGTTACCTTTTCCCTGCATTAAGTATGATACACAAATGACTTGCTTGCCATCACATCTGAAACATTTTTTCTTATGTTGACAGTACAACCTTTCATTCTTCTCTAGCCTTCCCCAACCATGCATCACCCACACACAGCTAAAACATCACATATCAGATCTGCATTGACTCTATAAACAGAGACCTCGGCAGCATCTTCAGTGGAACCAGGCCAACCTTGTCTCTTCTAACACCAAAAAGGTTCATGCCCATTTCATATCAAGAAAAATCCACAACACTACACTCCTACTCAGCATGAGCTGTACTCAGCTAAATCCCAACAGTCACTCCAAATACTAGCTCTTTCTATCATCCATATTCGTAGTGTTAGCTAGGACTGCATCCCAAAGACTAGCCCTTCCCTTCTAAGCTCAAGTGAGATCCATAATGGAATACTGTTCCCATGCCTGTGATAATGCCGCTGCTACATACACTGATATCCTGGATTGTATCCAGAGAAGGGCTACTCAGCTGATTGGGATTCATTCACTCATGGACACACTTCAACCTCTGCCCCACAGGTACTATCTTTGTCTTTTCTGTTGCTGCTATAACAGCCGCTGTTCCTCAGAGCTGGTTGGCCACATATCTCCACCACTTGGGCATCCCCCACTTGTTTTTCCACCTTTTTTCCTTTATATTTTTAAACAGGCACAGGAGTGGCTGTGTGGTAAGGAGCTTGCTTCCCAACCATATTGTTCTGGGTTCAGTTCTACTGCATGACACCTCGGGCAAGTGTCTTCTACTATAGCCTTAACCAAAGCCTTGTGAGTGGATTTGGTAGATAGAAACTGAAGGAAACCCATTGTGTGTGTGTGTCTTTGAGTTTGTGTTTGTCCCCCCTCCCCCACTGCTTAACAACCAGTGTTGGTATGTTTATGTCCCTGCAACTTAGCAGTTTGGCAAAAATGACCAATAGAGGTACCAGGCTAAGGAAAATTCATTTGACTAAAAGTTCTTCAAGATGGTGCCCAATATGGCCACAGTCTAGTGACTGAAACAAGTAAAAGATAAAAATACAAAAAAATAGAAGATACTCTTACCCATAATATCATATGTTACAATCTTATTAACAACAAGGCATCTAACACATCCAGACATTTAATTAAAAGAATACAGCCATTTGTTAATTAATTACACAGCAAGTTCTGTCAACTGCAGCTGATCTGATCTCATTTCAGAGTTTGATTGTTTTGGCCAGGGATACAGATGGTGCTGTTAGCAGTTTTTGGTAATATTATACTACATACATTTGAGATTGTTCTTCTCAATGTCAATAGAATTATTCCTGAAACTCTATATCAAACATTAATTCTTTGTCTTTTGAACTTTATACATCTTTTCTTTTTTCTCAATTACTTGTAATTTAACCTTCGTTGTGTAGTGAAACAAATTATATTGGTAAATTCGTAAATAGAATTGCTATAACTTATTATAATCATTATTATTAAGGTGATAGTTTGTCAGAAACATTGTTAAATTTTCAGACTAGATACCTTCCAGCCTTTTTGTTGCAACTCTTTACATTCATCATCACCATCATCATTTTTATGTCCACTTTTCTATATTTGCATGCGACACTTGCCCAAGGTTCCATGCAGTGGGACTGAACCATTGAACCATGTGGTTGGGAAGCAAACTTTTTACTGCACAGCCACTTTTGCACCTGTTTGTTTCGTGACTGAGTCCCTTCTTTCATTATTACTGGTTTTATACCTACATTTTTCATTTTTCTATATATATATATATATATGGATATATAAAATCATCCAGCATTCTGACTGCCTTATTATTCTAAATATACAAGATCTGTACTCATTCCAGGGTGAAAAACTAGAGGTAGTCGATAGCTTCCGCTATCTGGGCGACCAAGTTAGTAGTGGGGGTGGGTGCGCTGAAAGTGTAGCTGCTAGAATAAGAATAGCCTGGGCCAAGTTTAGAGAGCTCTTACCCCTGCTGGCGACAAAGGGACTCTCACTCAGAGTAAAAGGCAGACTGTATGACGCATGCGTACGAACAGCCATGCTACATGGCAGTGAAACATGGGCTGTAACTGCTGAGGACATACGTAAGCTTGCAAGGAATGAAGCCAGTATGCTCCGTTGGATGTGTAATGTCAATGTGAATACCCGT
>NC_068997.1:26714342-26717797 GCF_001194135.2 Octopus bimaculoides
AGATGCACCATTTTGAGCGTGGCCGTTGCCAGTACCGCCTGACTGGCTCCCGTAGGATTTTCGAGCGAGATCGTTGCCAGTGCCCCTGGACTGGCTTGTGCGGTTGGCACATAAAAGACACCATTTCGAGCGTGGCCGTTTTCGTGCGGGTGACACGTAAAAGCACCCACTACACTCTCTGAGTGGTTGGCGTTAGGAAGGGCATCCAGCTGTAGAAACTCTGCCAAATTAGACTGGAGCCTGGTGTTGCCATCCTGTTTCACCAGTCCTCAGTCAAATCGTCCAACCCATGCTAGCATGGAAAGCGGACGTTAAACGATGATGATGATTAGAAATAATTAATAACTAATAACTGGATCTTCATCAGTTACAACAATGAGTAATCCGGTTGATCCCATCAACAGAGCAGTCTGCTCGTAAAATCAATGTGAATGTGGCTGATTACCCCACAGACATGTGTACCCTTATTGAAGTTCTCAGAGAGATTCAATGTGACACAGAATGTGATAAGGCTGGCCCTTTAAAATACAGGTACAACTCATTTTTACCAGCTGAGTGGACTAGAGTGACATAAAATAAAGCACCATGTCCAAGGATACAACATGCTACTGGGAATCGAACCTACAACTTTATAAATGTGAGCCGAATACCCTAACCAATAAGCCATGTACTTTCACAATAAAAATAATAATCATTATTGTAAACTGATGAGACGGTAGAATTATTAGAGCATTAAAAAAACATGCTTTGTGGCATTTGCTTTGGCTCTGAGTTCAAATCCAAACTATAGGTTAATTTTGCCATTGCTCCTCCACAGGGTTGATGAAATAAAGTACTAGTTAAAGTACTGGGTTTGAGGGCAATGACTAATATACTCACCTCAAAAATTACTAGCCTTGTACCTAAGTCAGAAACCATTATTACTAGTGGTGATAGTAGTTGTAATAGTTGTAGTAAATGTTTAACTGTCTTACTGTGAATGGAATCCAGCATTTGTGGTGCTGCTGAATAAAACCCATACCAAATATCCATTAACAAACAAATGGTTGAATGAATGAATGTATGTTGTTACTTTCTCTCATAGTCTGACCTCAACATAAGCCATTTAGGTGGGTGTGTATAGACACACACACACACACACACACTCACATGAATGCACACATACACAAACACACATACACAAACACACAAGTTTCCAGAGTTTATATAGTGTAAACAGTAATTTATAGATTCTGCGGCAACTGACAGATTAATGAAACAATTTGCTTGCTACCATTTGTATTTATTTTGATTCTGGACTGAAAAATAAATTATATTTATCTTCATTGTTGAATCAAGCTGAAGTCTTACTTTTGTTTGGCAGCGGTCGACTATGGATTTCCTGAAAGACTTCCATAAAAGCAAAGTTCATTTTTTGAAAGTCTACTTACAGGGATTTTCCCCTTTATTCTGTTGATTTCAGTATTAGTAGAGTATGCAGAATCATTAGCATGCCAGGCAAAATGCTTAGCAGCATTTCATCTGTCTTTATGTTCTGAGTTCAAATTCTATTGAGGTCTTCTTTGCCTTTCATCCTTTCGGGGTTGATAAAATAAGTACCATTTGAGCATTGAGATCGATGGAATCATCTTAGCCTCTCTGGCCTTGTGCCAAAATTTAAAATCAGTATTAGTAAAGTATATATGTCTTATATCTGAGTATAACTTCCAACTGCATTTGGTTGTGGAGCTCTGGTTTGGGAGTTCCAGGGTTTTCAGGTGCATAGAATCTCTTGGCCACTTATGTTGCCAGGTCTGCTCTGACTGAGAACATAGTACTTGTCAGGGTCTCATTTGTGGGTTAATTAGCATGTTTTTGGAAGAAACCCCAATCACAAGCCGTCACTGCCTTGTGAATACCTTGGGAAAGGAATAGGCTTGGAGAGTCAACCTTGACAGTCAATCAAGGAGTAGAGTCTCTTGGGTGGGTCCGGTGTCCTCTTTGGTATCCTTCTTGTTCTTCCTGGGTAGACGGAGCTCTCCCTTTCTGAAGGCTGTTCACTTGGGAGAAGGCCACTCTAATGTAAAACCTACGGCTTGCTGGTCACTGCATCTGTCTTAGCCATCTGTGTCACTCTGTAAGGTAGGTGTGAGAGGCTGGATCTGGCCTGCTTTGAACATAAAACAGGAAGAATATTTTAACTCTCTCTCCTTCTCTTTCTCTCTTTCTGAGTAACCACGTATCTCCTCTTCAGCAGCACACCTGTTTCTGCCCTCATTCTTGATCACTCCCTCTTTCTCCTTGTCTTACACTTCCCTCCAGCTAGGTAACCATGCAGGTGGTGTGGCCAACTGGATGAGGTAGTAAACCTGTTTCTGCCCTCTTTCTTGTCAACTCTCTCTCTCTCTCTCTCTCTCTTTCACTCTTTCTTTATCTCTCTGGCTGGGTAACCATGTACCTCCTCTACAGCAAGACCTGGGCTAAACAACAACAGAGAAGAGTACATTGAATAATGTAGTGCTGATATGCTATGACTGAAAATCAAATTGGATGGTCATGGTTAGAATGCCTTTAATCATAAGTCTACTCAGCCAGGACTGGCCTGGACCTAAATACTAATTCACCTGACGTCTGTCTCATAATGTATTTGTAAATATTATTTTAGGATGGCCTTTGTATTATTTTCTTCAAAAAATTATTTGCTTTTGTGTCTTCACAGAAATCATGTGATAATACGGTCATTGATAACAGATTTAAATAGAACATAGATGATATAAAAGCTGACTAATGAGATAGTGTTTCAAAGAAATAATTAAAACTTTCATGCTAATGGGTAGGCACAAGGCCTCGTGGTTAGGGTGTTGAACTGATGATCATTATGTCATGAATTCAATTCTTGGATCATGTTGGCTTTTCTGTCTTTGCATAAGGCACTGAATTTCATATTGTGCCAGAACACTTAGTTAAAAAGGAGTACCAGTGATACCTGGGGGTTGGCCCTGTGAAGATTGGTATTTAGTTCAGTAGTGATGGGTTAGGATTAGGATTTTGTAGTCTCAACCTAAACATCTGGAAAATCTGAATAATTTTCGGCATCTTGATCCCTGTAGGCTCAAGATAGATATTATTTTTTTAACCATATTTTTCATCATTGCCCTGTTTAGCCCTTAGGGATGGTAAGCAGTGGTGTGACTGTGTGGTTAAGAAGCTTGCTTCCCAACTATGCAGTCTCAGGTTCAGTCCCACTGCATAGCACCTTGGGTAAGTGTCTTCTACTATAGCCCTGGACCAACCAGTGTCTTGTGAGTGAATGTGGCATACAAAAACTGAAAGAAGCCCATTTTGTGTGTGTGTGTGTGTGTGCATGTGCCTTGGTCCTCTGTCATCTCTTCTATGAGGCCCAACATCTGAAGGTCCTTTCTCACCACTTCGCTCTGTGTTTTCCTGGGTCTACTCCTTCCAGGAAGATATGGGAT
>NC_068997.1:26722222-26726362 GCF_001194135.2 Octopus bimaculoides
TTCCCCTTCCCAGGCTACAGGCCCACACCCCCAACACCCATACTGTTAGGATTGGCACTCTCAACGTCGGCACGCTGAAAGGTAGATCTGGTGAAATTGTTGAGATGCTTGAACGGAGATGCGTAGATATGTGCTGCATCCAGGAAGTAAGATGGAGAGGAGGTTCTGCAAGGTTCCTCACAGGCAAAGAACACAGGTACATATATATATATACACACACACGAGCAAGCAGATAAATGCAAAACAAGGTGGAAAAAAATAGTACTCAAATACCAAAGGTAGAGTAATATGCTTTTATTAAAGCCAAAAAATGTTCGCAAGCTGTTTCATATTACCATTCGTCGGACAGTTGTGATCGTAGTATGAAAGATATTTAGCAACTTCCCTTAGTTATTTACTCATTGTCCTCTATGGCTCACTTTTTCTCACTTCATTGAGGTGATCAGAGATGTCTTGCTGCCCTATGTGCAGGCTAACATTTTGGGAGAAAATGAGACTAAGATTAAAGACAATGTTTGAAGCTCTTCCTAGTGCAGTAGTTTCTTAACTAGGGTTCATATAAATTTTTTTGTGTTCCTCACAACAAAATGATACATTGGGGATCCACAGTAGTAATTTGCTTTAGATGTATGTATTGGTATGTATTGCAAGAAACAGCTTGGTTACGTTCTCTACTGTTTTACATAGTTCACCCTACACAAGTTAATGTGTGAAAAACAAAATAGGAATTTCGAGAAAAGTTTCTATAAAACTAATTTTTTAACATTGAATGGCTATGGGGGCCCACCAGAATAAAATAGTAATTAAAAGGGTCCATAGATAAAAAATGGTTGGTGTTCACTTCTTGATATAAAGATAAAAATAATAGACAACTCTCAGGCTGGAAGTGTATAACTATAAAGGTATAACTAAGAATGTTGTTTCCAAAATGTACTTTCAGTATTGCCAATGTGAATCTTACATCACCTTCAAAATCAAGTGCTTTGGAAAAAAATGCATAATCTCCAAAGAAATTATGTATTTATTTCATAGTTCTCTATTCCCTTCTGTTAATCTTATGATTTTCAGAATAACCATGAAATTTCCATGGCTACTGCTTGTTATGATCTTCCATACTTTTCATTTGTATGGTTCATGTCCACTTTCAGTACCTGGTCATAGCATATAGGCCCTACTCTATTGGCACACTGTTAATTCCAACAACAAGAGTTCCTGCTGATCCAGTTAATGGAATGGCCTGCTTGTGACTGGGCACTCCACAAACATGTGTACCTTTAACATAGTTCTCAGGGAGATTTAGCATGATACAGAATGTGACAAGGCTTTCCCTTTGAAATACATGTACAACTCATTTTTGCCAGCTGAGTGGACTGGAGCGATGTGAAATGAAGTGTCTTGCTCAAGGACACAATGTGCTGCCAGGTATCAAAGTCACGACCTTGCAATCATGAACCAAATTTCCTAACCACTAAGCCACGCCCCCCTTCACACACATGTCCTACTACAACTATATGTGTGTCTATGTATTAACTTTTACAAGGAAAAGATCGGCAGTGACTTCGAAGTTTTAGCTTGCTCACCTTCAGCAGACTGTCGAATGAAGTCAAGCAAGCCAGAACTTCAGAGTCACTATCAACCTATTCTTTGTAAAAATTTAATGTGTTCTCTATGAAAAAAGTATTGAGTAATCCTTTGCTGGATCCTGTCAAAGCATTCAACCTATGCCAACACGGCAAACAGACCTTAAATGATGATGATGATTATAACTTGATATAAAAACAAACATTAATATATATGTGCATGCATGTGTGTGTGTGTGTGTGTGTGTGTGTGTTACCTTGCCACTTTGTATCAGGCACTTAGTATTTATTTGCTTATTTATATACTTATTATTCAAATTTTCTTAATCTCTCATGCATGAATGTTATTGTGATTATAGAGCCATAAATTTGCATATTCTTTGAAGTTGACAAGTCATATCCATATCATTAATGTTATTGTTGTTTTTATTGTTATCATTATTATCATCATCCTCTCCATGGAAGAAATAGTTGAATATATTATTGATTGAGTATTTATCCACCAGTGAAATCATCAGTGTTCAGCTTGGCTACATGAATGAATGAATGAATGAACGAACAAACAAGCAAATGAATGAATGAATGAATACATCATAAGACAAAGTATATTATTAGCATGGAGCTTTGTTGAACGCTGTGTTTACTATAATTTGGAGAAAGAGAAAATGATTTTTAAATGGCATAGTACCAAGAGAAAAGGTAGCTCCTGTGACACTTTTCAGGGGCCTCTTGACTGATAAGAGGGACTGAAGTTGTCCCTCAGTCTAAAGACTTGTCCTTTGCGATCATAACAGATTGAACTTAATTAAAGGGGAGGTGGTGGTGTTAAGAGACAAATTACATTCAACACCCAAGAACAGGAATGATCCTTTTTGGTGGGCCTCAACACAGTTTCCACCCGCCTAGTTTCTTTCACAAGGGTTTAGTCAGTGCAGATCTGTATTTGAAACTTGTCTAAAATTTCATGCTATGAAATCGAACCCACATCTCATGCAGTTGCAAAGCCTATTTCCTAACTACGCTACTATGTCTGCACCTATTTAAAGATTGCTTGGCTGTTTGCTGTTCTTTGCTTCCTCTTACAGAAATAGCAACTGATATAGGTTAAGACAGACAGGAGACAAATTCAGGTGTGAAGATAGAGGTGGGGGTGGGGTGGGGGGTTAAATGATTGTTAGAAATAATGGTGGAGGTGGTTGCTGTGGTTTAGAGCAGACCTAGCTATGATCAGAAACATTCCAGTCATGACCAACCATCCTGTCTTTTGAATAAGCACAGGGAACTAGGAATAATTTCATGAAATAAGAGAGTGTCATTTGATTGAGGTTTGGCTGCTATTTATAGCAGATCAAGTAGGGAATAGGGGCTCTCTTATTGGCTTGCAGGTTTGATGTTGGGGAACAACACACAAACATATACACTCACATACATATATACGATGGGCTTCTTTCAGTTTCCATCTATCAAATCCATGCACAAAGCTTTGCTCAGCTTGAGACTATAGTAGAAGACACTTGCCCAAGGTCCCACACAGTAGAACTGAACTCAGAACTATGTGGTTGGAAAGCAAACATCTTACCACACACTTAAAATATAAAATAAACTATGAAAAGTAAAGCACTAAATTGTATTTAACATATTCAAATTAATACACTTCTAAAGCAGGGTCTACTTGATATTTATTAACCCACTTCAAATTCTTCAAATATATATTATATAATACCATGTATACAGTATAATGTTTATAGATTGGAATGTAAACAAAGAAGAATTTAACAGATATAGGTGCCATTAATACACTTCTACTGTAGAGTATGTTTAATCTTTTTAATCCATTAAAAAAAATTGAAGAACAAAACTATCTTTAACAAACCATATGTAAATTAACTAACCAGCTGTAGCTATCCCTTGAAATTCAAAAGTATCTAATTTCAAAAACAGCTGGTTTTTTGGTAATTACAGATTTCTGGAAGTCAGATAAGAAGTCTGGTACTGTGTTATGTCCTTGAGCCATAGGACTGGTAGGCCCGTGGCGAGACAATTGATGTAGGCTGTTGGGGGTCGGGGGGGGGCATTCACTTTGCAAGGCTCTGACTGGGCTTGTAGTTATAAGTGCATCAAAGAGGAGGGCCATAAATTCAATCACTTGAAGCTGCAGAGAAGGCCATGGTGGGGTATTGGATACAGAGGGCAAACCACTAGTTTGCTACAATTGAGGTGCAAGCTGGGACTTGATCAACCAAGGTTGCATCAACTAGGTGAAGTGGAGCCTGATGTTGAAAGACCTGAAACCCATATATGTATATGTATATCACATAATCACATGACTGACCAGATTGTCAGATGTTACATATTGCTGGACACAAAGCCTTCAAATGATGTCACCCTACTGGAGCAGGCCCACATGTTCCCATGATTGGGAACTGGAGCCACGTGAAATTGTTTTGCTCCAAAAACACAATGCACCACCTAATCTGGGATTTGAACCCATAATGAGTGCAACACACTATGCACTAGGCCGCGTGCCTTCAATATATATATATATATATATATATATATA
>NC_068997.1:26726944-26729031 GCF_001194135.2 Octopus bimaculoides
CATGCGTTTTCTCCAATCCTTAAATTTTTAAATATACTCAAATACCCAAAATTTCAAGGAGTTCCTGCCTTAAAAACAGGAACTACACCACAGTTATTTTGTGTTCTTTGCTACATTGGTTTCTATTAACCCATTTATTCTATCCGAAGAATTTTTTATTCATTAAGATAGAAGAAATACATATAATTAAATATATATATATATATATATATATATATATATATCATATGTAATTTTTTCTTAGTTAACATATAAATCTAATATGTCTCTCAAGCAGACACATCATAATTAGTCTTAACAAGCTGTTGCTGTGGAAACACAGCTAATTAACAATTAATATCAATGAGGAGTAATTAGGAGAGAATTCACTGTATGAACTCTATGACATTATTTCACGTGTGCTTGTGTACAACTCTGTGTGTGTATGTATAAGTATACATCTGTATGTATTGTTGTTTATGTATCTGTGTGTATGCGTATCTCTTTATTTGTCTGTTTTGATGTTTGTGTCTGTCTGTCTGTCTGAGTGTTTGTGTGTGTATATATATATATATCATCATCATCATTTAACGTCTGCTTTCCATGCTAGCATGGGTTGGACGATTTGACTCAGGACTGGCTAACCAGATGGCTACACCAGGCTCCAATCTGATTTTGATCCAGCCAAAGTATTCTACCTGTTCTATGTTCTAACTGGCCAGATCTGGCCTCTCGCACTGCCCTGCAATGTCATTTTACAAATAAGTTATCACATCATAAAAATCTCAAAGTTATACGGCAATGTATGATTAATTCAAAATAATGTGAATAAACAAGCATTACACTTGATAGAATAACCTGAATGCTAATGGGGTTAATCAATTTCTACGAAATTTTTCTGATTTTTTTTTTACCTATTTTTACCTATTTAAATGAAGGTGTAGCCATCCCTGAGTTATCCAAAATGGCAGTGTCTATGTAAATATATATTTCCTTGACTGTATTCTTCTGAAGGTAGGGCCTTTGCACTTGAAATATAAAGAATTTCAAAACTTTCTGCATTGTTCGAAGCTCTCCTTATTTCTCATTTCTTTCATTTTTCTACTTCTGTTACTACAGTGCTTCAAGTGAACTACAACTATTTTCAGTTTTTTCTATATATTCTGGTATTCAAAAATGTAGGAATATGATTTTTTTTTTTTTGTGTTTGTGATCATTATTATCATTTAGCATCTGTTTTCCATGCTGGCATGGGTTAAATGGTTTGACTGGAACTGGTAAGCCAGATTGCTGTACTAGGCTCCAGTTTGGTTTGGCTTGGTTTCCTAATACGAGCCACTCCAAGAGTGTAGTGGGTGCCTTTTACGTGTCACCAGCACTGACCACAACTACAATTTCACTTCGCTTGACATGTCTTCTCAAACACAGCAAGCTGCCAAAGGTCTCAATCGCTTGTCATTGCCTCCATGAGACTCAGCATCTGAAGATCATGCTTCACCACTTTGACCCATATTTTCCTGGGTCTACCTCTTTGAAAGGTTCCTTCCACAGTTAGAGATTGACACTTCTTCACACAACTGTCCTCGTGTGTGTGTTGAATAAAATTAACCTTTTTGATATCAAACTGCCTGAGACCACCCCAGGTGCAATAATGCAAACATCATGTTTTAAAGTGTTTAAAAGTAAAACCTTACCTTAAGGTTTCATGTTAATCTATGTTCCAAACATCACCTTAAGGTTCCATGTTAATCTATGTTCCAAACATCACCTTAATAATAATTATTTTAGTGAATTCTTCATTATTTGCAAAATAAATTGAAACAAAGGCAATGTATTTCAACAGAATTATAACAAGAGAGAGGCTTAGGAGAGGAGAAATTAACATGTCATTGCCAAGAATGTGTGTCCCCACCTCATACATGGAGGAATCCAAAAACCAAGTATTCAGAGAGACAATATTGCTTAATAGCATGAGAGATAAACTGTTTGCAAATCAAGAAAGTAGTGATGGTATGGTGGGTGGGGATGGGGGATTTAGCATAATTAAATAAATAAAAGAAAAATAAGCAAGGAATGAGTATATATAGATATATATATATATATATATA
>NC_068997.1:26732035-26733650 GCF_001194135.2 Octopus bimaculoides
TCTAGTTTCTTAACTAAGTCTCCCTCTACTCTATTTCGATCTATCGCTAGTTCTTTACTAAACCTAATAGATTCCGATTTGATTGCCATTTTCAGGGCAAACCACCAGCGGTTGTTAACGATGGCTCCTGTTAACGCCCTCTTAATTAATTCGCTAATCCGGTTCCTGTAAACCTGCCGCGCTAAGAGCGAAGCGTTCAGTTTCCAGTAACCGGGACCCTGCCTATGTGTCTTATCTAAGTCGAGCGTACACGTCACAAACTTGTGATCTGTGTAGCTGACTATTTTAAATTGTGGACATCCTACACTATCTCTATCCGCTGTCCTACATAGAACTCTATCTAGATACGATCTCGACGATCATAGATAGATTGATATATAGATAGATAGATTGATATATATATAGATAGATAGATAGATAGATTGATATATAGATAGATTGATAGATAGATAGATTGATAGATAGATAGATAGATTGATATATAGATAGATAGATAGATAGATTGATATATAGATAGATAGATAGATAGATTGATATATAGATAGATAGATAGATAGATTGATATATAGATAGATTGATATATAGATAGATTGATAGATAGATTGATATATTGATAGATAGATTGATATATAGATTGATATATAGATAGATAGATTGATATATAGATAGATAGATAGATTGATATAAAGATCTTTTTATTATAGCCACACAGGGCTAAATACAGAAAATGGACAAATTACAAAGTAGAGCTTTTCTTGGGGGGGGGGGATAATTTGGATCAAAAGGGATCGCGGGAAGAAAAAAAAAATATATAGATAGATAGATTGATATAAACATAGATAGATAGATAGATAGATAGAGATATATAAACAGCTTAGAATTACATTTGCTATTCTGTCTCCATTAAACAATGTAGAGTAAGAGGAGGCAGCAGAAGAGGAAGAAGGTATCATCTGAAGAAGCAATCTTAAGATTGGACAACAGTTGCAACAGAACTACAAATTGTCTGGATATTAGGGGAAAAAAAATCAAAATCAATTCTTTTTATTAATCTTTCTCTTTTTTGTAGAGGGGATTTTATTTCTGTTTCATTATGGTTATCAAAGAATTTTTTTTGTATTTAGATTAAATATTTTTGTCCTCATAGACTAGAACTAGTAAATTCTTGTCTTGATTACCTCTTCAATCCACTTCATTCTTGTTATTGTATCAGTATCATCATCATCATCATCTTAGTTCTAATTAGCTTTTATCTGTTTGATGTTGCTAGGCCAATCATTCATTTTACTACTAAGTTAGTAAAATGGCTCATTCATTTTATGTCCATTTTTTTTTTTCCATGCTAACATGGGTAAGGTTAATATAATGTTGAAGTGTTGTTTTACAGCTGGATGCTCTTCCTGTCATTAACCCTTACCTGTCTTTCAGTTTCTCATACTTACATAGGCTCAAAGCGAGTGGACAATTTGTTGATAGAAGTGACATCAACAAGCACCACTTGTGGAAACAGTTGTAGAGTGCAAATGTAAAAGCACACATATACATACACACACACACACACACATGCGCGTGCACACACACACACACACACACACACACACACACACACACACAC
>NC_068997.1:26733878-26735941 GCF_001194135.2 Octopus bimaculoides
ACACACACACACACACACACACACACACACACACACACACACACAGACAATGGGTATCTTTCAGTTTCCATTTCCCCCAAGAAAATTTCCACAAGGCTTTTGGTTGGCTTTGGGCTCTACTAGAAGGCAGTTAGACACTTGTCCAAGGTACCACTCAGTGGGACTGAACCCCAAACTTTGTGGCTAAAATGCAACCTTCTTAACTATACAGCCATACCTGTGCCTATGTCATGCTAAGCTAATAAACTTGTCATTGTACTAAGTTAGTAAACCAACCACTGTATTAAAACCTTTTAGCATTTAAACCAGCCATCATCATCATCATCATCATCATCATCATTTAACGGCCGCCTTCCATGCTAGCATGGGTTGGATGATTTGACTGAGGACTGGTGAAACCAGATGGTTACACCAGGCTCCAATCTGATTTTGATCCAGCCAAAATATTCTACCTGTTCTATGTTCTAACTGGCCAGATCTGGCCTCTCACACCACCCTGCAATGTCATTTTAAAAATAAGTTATCACATCATCAAAATCTCAAAGTTACATGACAATGCATGATTAATTCAAAACAATGTGAATAAACAAGCATTACACTTGATAGAATAACCTGAATGCTAATGGGGTTAATCAATTTCTATGAAATATTTACTGATTTTTTTATTTTTTTATTACCTATTTTTGTCTTTCTCCTCTTTTATTCTGTTTTTTATTTTCCTTGTTCTTCCTGTTTCTTCTCTCTCTCTCCATATTACATTGCCATATATTGTTGTCTATGAATGTGTCTTAACCATTTACTTCATGTAAATCCTCCCCACCACATCATTTTCTCTTTTGTATTTCATCTTTGTACTGTCCTCTGTGATCAGCCCTTGTGGCCTTTAATAATAATAGTAATAATAATCCTTTCTACTATAGGCACAAGGCCTGAAATTTTGGGGGAGGGGGGAAAGTCAATTACATTGACTCTAGTACTCAGCTGGTGCTCATTTTTATCGACCCTGACAGGATGAAAGGTAAAGTCGACCTTGGTGGAACTTGAACTTAGAATATGAAGACAGATGAAATACTGCTAAGCACTTAGCCCAGTATGCTAACAATTCTGCCAGGTCATCACCTTAATAATTATAGTAATAATAATGATAATATCAATAGTATTAATAGTAAAACTAATAATGGTTTCAGCTTTCAGGGTCGATAAATTAAGTATCAGTTGCATACTGGAGTTGATCTCATAGACTGGCCCCCATCCCCAAAATTTCAGGCCTTGTGCCTAGAGTAGAAAAGAATAATGGTTTCAGCTTTTGGCTGAAGGCAATCAATTTCAGGGGAAGGAGTAAATTGATTTCATTGACTCTGGCAGTATTTGAACTCAGAATGTAAATATTTGGAAGAAATGCCACTAAGCATTTTCTCCTGCACAGTCACAATTCCACCTGATCACTGCCTTGATAATGATACTAATAATATGTGGTTATAATTGATATGTTTTCTGATGGCTCTGTCTGTTTGCTCTCTCTCTCTCTCTCTCTCTCTAGGCCTATGCTGCTGGCTGCGATATAGCGATTCTTGCCAGTGATTTCCAAAGAGTTCAAGTCATACCTGGTGTCACTCATGGTAACATCAAAGTTAGCTGTGTCGACTGTTCTACAGATACTGGCAAGGTAAGTAAGAGACACCAACATGCATGCATGCATACACATGTACACACACATGCACAGTCCACCTTCACTGGCATGGATGGGTTGGAAGGTTTGATAGGATCTGACCAGCCCATGGGTTGCTTTGGTCTCCAATGTCTGGTTTAGCAGATGCTTTTCCTAATGCCCACCACTTTACAGAGTGTACTGGGTACTTTTCACATGGCACCAGCACAGCACTGGTGAGGTCTGTTTTGGTATGTATATATGTATATATATATATATATAAGCAATGTTAATTCTCTAAATGAAGTATTAACAGTAACTGCACGATAAAGTGAAGTATATTGCCACTTAAGTGTGGCTGACCCCTAGGGGTGGATGTTACTGTTGCTTTTAGCCCCAGGAGGACATCTCCTCC
>NC_068997.1:26736609-26738288 GCF_001194135.2 Octopus bimaculoides
ACCTAACACAAATCTCAATTCTCATGCATCCTTATTTTTCCAACCATTATATACATGAACTACCATTGAACTTCAAAAGCTCAAAGACAATATAATGTATTGGTATAGTTATTTTTTTATATATTATTTTCTTCATTTTGTACTTCTTTGTAAAAAACATTTTCATTCTTCTTCTTGAAAATTTACTTCACAATGAAAGCCGGTTAGAAATCTTTATTAAAACATGCTTCCAATTTAGCATTCTGCCTTATTCTTCATTTTCCTATTATTTCTCCACGTGCGGTTAACACAACCCCACTATTTACTGACTTATATATATATATATATGTGTGTGTGTGTGTATATGTTTGTGTTTGTCCCCCCCCAACATCGCTTGACAACCGATGTTGGTATGTCCCCGTAACTTAGCGGTTTGGCAAAAGGGACCGATTTGCTCAACTAAAGGCGGTGCTCTAGCATGGCCACAGTCACATGACTGAAATAAGTAAAAGAGTATACACACACACACACACGTGTTTTTTTCTGTATATAATGTTATGTGATAATCATTTATTTATCTGTTATGTTTTTTGGCTCCAGATTGCAGCCTCTTACCAAAATAAGGTCTATATATTTGAACCAACACCTCTACTTCAACATGAAAGCTCTCATGTAAGTACCAACTCTACACTTCAAGAATTTTTGCAGCACCTTTAATGACTCCTTTCCATGTACAAATGTTCTTATAATTCCCTTTTATGGTCCTTTCAGCTTGCTTGTTTTTCTCAGTTAAAAATATTTCTACCTTGTAACTCAGAATTTCTGCTCTGTTATGAATACTGTTTTTCTAGTCATTATATATTTTCAATTATCAGTATATAGATATTTTTTTTTTTACTGGAAGTGGAGGGATCATTATCTTCCTTTACTAAAAAGCTCTCAGGAATAATCCTGAGAAAAGGCTGCTAATTTTAACAGGAGAAACCACAAATTTTATTAGGTAAAGCTACAAATTTTATGGAGAGCAGTCTGGAGTGAAACTACAGATTTTAGTGTCTGAAGCCATGAATTTTATAAGGAAAGGCCACAAATTTTATAGGGAGAAACCACATATTTAATGGGGCAAGGCCACCGAGGTCAGAATCAGAGGGAAACCAAAATTTTATAATTTTGTAACAAAAAATAAAATCATCTAAGTAGTAAAAAAAAAAAAAAAGGAAGGAAAAAAGCCCAGCAAAAAATTAATGGAAATAGTCGTTAATTTTGACAACCCAAATTTGTTAAGCGCTAATTAGATAGAATAATTAATACTTATTGAATTCTATTTATTAATCAAATTTATAGGGAAAAAAACTGATAACACAAAAAAAGACAAAAACCCAAAGGTGTTTTAAGACTTACCAATTTGATGTTGTCAACAGATTGTGGGGTAGAGAATGAGGGTGGTGGTGATTTTGGTGACAACAGTGATGGTCGTTGTGGCGAAGGCAGTGAAGGTTTTGGTGGTAGCGTTAGTGTTGATGATATTGGTTTTGGTGGTGGTGGTAATGATGGTGGTGGGGATGAGGTGGTAATGGTAGTGGTAGAAGCAATGGTGGTGGTAGTACAGGTGATAGTGGTGGTTGCAACAGTGGTAATGTGACAGTAGTGATGTTGGTGGTGGTGATGGTGATGGTAGTAGTGATGGCTGTGGTATGGGG
>NC_068997.1:26738429-26740864 GCF_001194135.2 Octopus bimaculoides
GGGGGGGGGGTGATAGTGGTAATGGTGATGGGCGGTGGTGGTGGCAGTGGCGGCGATGGAGAAGTGTTAAAGAAGCCAATGCATTACACTCACTGCATGGATCAATAGCAGCTGTTGCTCTACTACTACACCTCTGTCTCTCCCTCTTCTTCCCCCTCTCTCTCTCTCTCTCTCACTCTCTCCCTCTCTCACTCTCTCTCGATGCTTCTAACTGATTGATTGTTCATTTCATGGATCTCAGCACATCCTTGCTGCTGCTGCTGCTGCTGTTGCTATTTTTTGTTGTTGTTGTTGTTGTTGTTGTTGTTCAGTGGTAGTTTCGTGTTCTGCTGCAGTGTGACTACTTTTACTGTTGTTATTATTATAACTGTAATCACCACCATCGCCATCACCACTACAGCATTACTACTTCTACTACTACTAATACTATATTGCTAATGCCATGAACACTGTTAAATCACTAACATCATCAACCTCCCTCTCCACTCCTGTTACTGCTACCACCTCACCTCTATCACCAGCACTACCAATGCCACCACCATCACCACACTACAGCTTCTACTACTGTCACCAATACCACTATTATTGCCACCGTCGCCTCTAACCCCAACACTCCCCCGTCCCCTCCACTGCCAGCACCCCTCCCACAAACACCACTACACCTGCATTGCCACTACCATCACCACTACACCTGCATTGCCACTACCATCACCACTACCACCACCACCACTACCGTCAGCACAGCTACTGCACCTAACATCAATGCCAACACTTTAAGCCTCTCTACCACTCCACCACTGATGCATCTCTTGTGGTCACTGCCTCTGCTAGAAATCACAGTTCAAATTGTAACTGACCACCTTGAAAAAGAAAGGACACACTGGGTGATATAACCTTGGAAACAAGACAGGATGGTCAATGCTGGAACACCTCTGATCATAGGCATACTAAAATAGGGCTGATTTGGGGGGTTAAACAACAACAGCAATATCCCTACGCTGCCAACACCACCACTGTCATCACCACCATACCAACCTTACCACTTCCATCACAACAGTCACATCATTAGCATCACCACTACCATACCATCGTTACTGCCCCTACACCACTGCTACCAGTACCATCACTGCAATATCATAATTACTCGCTCCCCCCATACCATCCTTACCGTTACTCCATCACCATAATCCCTAAACCATTATCGCTGCTGAGGTCAGTTTGGGTTTTCATCCTTCAGGACTCAATTAAAATAAATACAGGGTTTGAATAAATCAATTACACCCAGGTGCAGGCATGGCTGTGTGGTAAGAAGCTTGCTTCTCAACCACATGGCTCCGGGTTCAATCTCACTGTGTGGCACCTTGGGCAAGTGTCTTCTGCTATAGCCTCGGGCCAACCAAGGCCTTGTGAGTGGATTTGATAGACGGAAACTAAAAGAAGCCTTAAAAGGAAACTAAAAAGAACCACTACGCCATATGCCTGTGGGCATATGGCGTAGTGGTTAAGAGCACGGGCTACTAACTCCAAGATTCTGTGTTCGATTCCAAACAGTGACCTGAACATTAACAATAATAATAATATCGAAAAATATCTTAGGAATGAGAACCCAGGTTCAAAATTTCCCCAAGATACCTGAAGAAGGCTGGAGGGTATATCAGCCGAAATGTTGTGTTAACAACAAACAAGATGAGGATAAATAGCCGTCGAATGTAAATAATGTAAAAGAAAAGAACTCGCCCAAAATTTATGGTTACACATTATATAATCTAGGATGAAAACTGCTCTGTGGGTGGTTCTCTCTTTCAAATAATGTATTTTTATTTGTTTTATGTCTCTTTTTCCATGCTAGCATGGGTTTGAGGGAATATGTTATCAAAGCGTTGCTTTGCAACCAAATGCCCTTCCTTGTTTCTCACTAACCCATACCTGTTTTTCATGTAAGGGATCTCTTAATTTACATCCCTTGAAAGGCATAAGGCTAGCAGATGATTTGTTGTCAGGGAGTAAATAAGAGCAATATCAGTGTCCATAACTGAACAATTTTCAGAGAAGTTCATATGTAAACAAAAAAAGAAATAAAGAAGACGTCCTTCAGTCATGAATGACTATGGGATTGTAGAAAGTTCCCCTCCTAAGCACAAGTTTGAGCAAGGAAGACCAGCAGTTGCCCATGAATACCAGCTTCCCCTCTCCATGCCACTGATGTTACCCAAGGGAAAGGCAAAGGCTTGGCACCAATGATGTTGCAACTCATTTCTACAGCTGAGTGAACTGGAGCAACGTGAAATAAAGTGTCTTGCTCTAGAACACCACACGCAGCCCTGTCTGGGAACTGAACTCACTTCCTCATGATTATGAACCTGATGCTCTAACCACTGAGCCATGCACCTTCATGTTAACACACACACACACACACACACACACACACACACACA
>NC_068997.1:26741483-26746424 GCF_001194135.2 Octopus bimaculoides
ACATATATACGATGGGCTTCTTTCAGTTTCCGTCTACCAAATCCACTCACAAGGCTTTGGTCGGCCCGAGGCTATAGTACGAGACACTTGCCCAAGGTATCATGCAGTGGGACTGAACCCGGAACCATGTGGTTTGTAAGCAAGCTACTTACCACACAGCCACTCCTACGCCTATGATTATTACTGTTATTTTTTGTTGTGGTTATGCTGTTGCTATTGTTGTTAATGCTGTTGTTCCTGTTGTTGTTGTTGCTGTTGCTGTTATGATATACAACTAAGATGTCATTAGTAGTTAAGAGTTTAGTATAAATTTTTATTGATTAATCCACATTGTGGTGCATTGCTTAATCTAACTGTGTGTGTGTCTGTGTGTGTACTTTGGTGCCTGTGTGAGGTAGTCGTGTGTGTATCCGGGTTTCTGTGCATGTATGGTAGTGTGTGTGCGTGTGTGAGTCTGTGTGTGCATACCTTCAGGTCTATGAAACTGTGCCTGTATGCAGTAATGTGTGTTTGTGTCTGTGTGTACCTCTGTATGTGTACCTCTGTATGTGTACTTGTCTGTGTTTGACTGTATGTATATGTTATATTAACTCCGGTTCTTCCATTTCAACCTCTCACTCTACCACCACCACCACCACTGCCTCCTTTCTCCTCCTCCTCCTTCATCTCTGCTGTTCATTGTCTGTCTATCCCTCTCCTTTACCCCTTCTCTCCCTATCTCCTCCACCCCCATCACACATTACCATATCCATTAAATGTTGTTATTGCTTTCCTTATCAACAAACATATGGCAACAAGATAATGCACAG
The DNA here is from genome assembly GCF_001194135.2 of Octopus bimaculoides. Classification (NCBI taxonomy): domain Eukaryota; kingdom Metazoa; phylum Mollusca; class Cephalopoda; order Octopoda; family Octopodidae; genus Octopus; species Octopus bimaculoides. The sequence goes on from NC_068997.1 coordinate 26,742,293, forward strand.
GCATACATGCACACAGACATACATGCACACAGTCATACAGTCACACACGCATACATGCACACATACATATACATGCTCACATGCGTTTCTAAATGATAAAAATATAAACCAGTAAATGAAGCAAGTGATTGAATGATGAAATGGGATGAATGGATAGGAGAATGAATGAAATGAACACTTGAAGGTAGACAGGATGAATGAAAACAGAATGAATACACACACACATGCACATGCACACACTCTTAATTTCAAACCAAATATAGGGAATCAAATGTCAAAACACTTGTGGTGACAGTGGTGGCAACGGTACCGGCAAAGTTAGTGATGGTGGTGAGGGTGATAATAATGGAGATATTTGTTGTTGTGGTGGTTTTGGTTGGGATATTGGTGATGGTGATAATGATGGTTTCAAATTTTGACACAAGACTGGCAATTTTGGATTGTTGGGGTAGTCAATTACATTGATCCCAGTACTTAACTGGTACTTATTTCATTGTTCCTTGAAAGCTGAAAGGCAATGTCAACCTTGGCAGAAATAATAATTACAAACATTGGCACAAGTCAAGTTCTGTGGAGGATACATTTATCCTCCACAGGAGTGGGTGTCTGTCTTTGTGGGGTCATTGACATCAGAATAAACAGTAGATGAAAGCATTAACTCTTTGAATAGCAACCTGCTGAAGAATGCCCCTGGTTCTAGAAGACAAACTTTCTTGTTTTAAAGTGATCTAAATTAAAAATTCATGTTGTAAACATTAGCGTAATAATGACAAAGTTGTTTTGCCAAATTCTTTATTATTTTTGAGAATTAATTGACACAAAGGCATTGTAGTTCAACAGAAATGTAGTAATGAAAGGGTTAAAGCAATCTAAACTAAAACCTTCCACCAAAATTTCATGTTGAATTATGTTCCTAACACCAGCTTGATAAAGACAGATATTTTATTGAATTTTTCATTATTTTCAAAAATAATTGCATCGAAGCCAACTGAAACAGGGTAACAAAAGGGTTAATTATTTTCACATCTTGAAAGGCGGCATCCAAAAATATATATCTTTAATAACCTGTAATAATTTTGTTGTCTATTTTGTGTTTTTTACCATTTCACATTTCTATCTTTTAGAAATTGGACTACTGCTGGTACAAGACTGCCTCTTTTACCGCCGAATGTTTCATCCATTCTCTGGCTTGGAACATTGATGGTAAGTAGAACTGCATGTAACAAGTTGTTTTACTGTTGTTCTCTCTGGTTTTTACATTTTTTGTTTTGTTTTTCATACAAAATGTGTGCACACATACATACATACATACATACATGCATACACACATATAAATGTATTCTAGGTCTTGTATGAGGAAAATATCTGGAGAATGTGAGACTTGAACTCTTGACCAAGTGGTCAGTGTCAATTGTTGTTCAGTCTTGTTATATATGTTTTGGGATATGGAGACACATTCACCCCATCACACAGACACACACACACACATGAAACAACGTAGTTGACAAATTTCTCATCCAGACAACCATATCAACAGTGCACACACACACACACACACACACACACACACACGCATGCATATTCGTTACAAGTTTTAGTCTTTGTAAAATGTTTATGCCGGACGTTGAATTAATGTTCTACCCAGCTTTATATTTATAATAACTGGGTATTAAAAATCTTTTATAGGTATGCTTTGTTATTAACCATTCCTGTCCTTATACCCGTGTGTTAAAGTATGTAGGTATGTCTTCAATGTTGACCTTTCCAACCCTATATCCAAGTGTTAAAATATGTTAAAACATGTCTTTATTGTTAAGTTTAAATCTAAAATAATCCAAATATTTCCCTTCCTCCTGCCCTCTCTCTGTCTCGGGTTCACATAAAAATTGAAAATTCCACAGACAATATGTGACTGATCAAATGTATTCATATGTTTGTGTAGGTGGATGTGTGTGTGTGTGTGTGTGTGTGTATGTGTAGATATATATATATAGGTTCAAGCATGGTCAATGACAGTGCTGCCTGATTGGCCGTTTTCGTGCGGGTGACACGTAAAAGCACCCACTACACTCTCTGAGTGGTTGGCGTTAGGAAGGGCATCCAGCTGTAGAAACTCTGCCAAATCAGACTGGAGCCTGGTGTTGCCATCCGGTTTCACCAGTCCTCAGTCAAATCGTCCAACCCATGCTAGCATGGAAAGCGGACGTTAAACGATGATGATATATATATATATATATATATATATACCATCATCGTTTAATGTCTGTTTTCCATGCTGGCATGGGTGGGACAGTTCGACAGGAGCTGGCCAGGCAGAAGCCTGCACCAGACTTCTGTGACTGTTTTGGCAAGATTCTTACAGCTGGATGCCCTTTTTAACACCAACCACCCATATGTGTGTTGTATTTTTATAGGTCAGTTGATATGATTTACATTAAGTTTGTGAAACCAAAAGGTAGCTCCCAACCCTTCTTTTACATGTTTTCAACTTCCTATTCTATGTAAAAACTGAACTACAAGAATTATAGGGTAGCAGTTTTCAATACAGGAAGTATTTTTGAGTTTTACTTTTTTTTTTATTAGTTAGACATATTTTTCTTTCTCCATTTTCATTGGCTGGATATTCCATTTGATTTCCCTTCTAATTTCAAACCATACTTGATCAGTGGAGCAGAAACAGATGGGCATGAAATATATCAATGATTTTTCATGTTGTAGATGTGTAGTATGAGTGAGGGTGGGTGAGTGTGAAAGATTGACTTCCTCATTCTCATTATATCTTTTATTGTTTTGTTTATTAATCCCACCGGTTGGGAGAAAGGATCAAGTTGTCCATTGTTGGATTCTGTTAATCATCATCATCTGCTTTCCATGCTGGCATGGGTTGGATGGTTTGACTGAGGACTGGCAAACCAGGAGGCTGCACCAGGCTCCAATCCAATCTGACAAGGTTTCTACAGCTGGATGCCTTTCTTAATGCCAACTACTACAAGGGTGTAGTGGGTGTTTTTTTACATGCCACCAGCACGGGGGCCAGACAGGCAGCACTGGCATCAACCATGTTCGGATGGTGCTTTTTATGTGCCACCAGCACAGGAGCCAATCAGGCAGCACTGTCATTGACCATGCTTGAACCTTTCAAGCTTGTCTGCAGTCCAATGACTGAAACAAATAAAAGATAATCTCCAAGTTTTAAGTCCTCTGAGAATGGTTGCTGAATATATTGTCATCAGTTGTCTGACCTCTCCTAGGCTATCAACGCTCATACTTTCCATTAACCCTCTTACCCTCTCATACTGGTATGAACCCATACATTTTAACCCTTCAGTATTTAAACTGGCTGTATCTGGCTCAAATATTCTACCTGTTCTATGTTAAAAGCAATCAGTTCCACCTTTTCACACCTACCCTACAATGTCATTCTAAAAATAAGCAATTACTTCATTGAAATCGCAAAGCTAAAAGATAATGAATGATTAATTCAAAATAGTTCTTATAAATAGGCATTACATTCGGCAGAATAATCTGAATGGTTAAGGTTCAAGGCCATACAGTTTTGGTCAGTTTGTGAACTCTAAACTGATTAAAGGTCAAGCTGACCATGGCTCAATTTGAAGTCAGAATGTAAAGAAATATAAATAAAAACTGTTATTTTGACCAAAGTTCTGCTAATTCTACTAATCCATCATCCTTCTCTATAGAATATTAATTAATAACAATAATAACTGTATTTCACAAAATTTGAGGTAGTTGGAGAAGTAGAGGAAAATTTGTTAAACCACAAAGACAAAGATACAGAAACAAAAATAATCTAGAACAGGCTTTGGAATTGTGTTTGAAGAATAATTACCAAGAAAGGAACTATTGAAAAAAAAAAAAAAGACAGAATGGGGAGGAGAGAGTGGGTGGTGATGGGGTGGATTTGGTTTTAAGAATCAGAAAGGAATAAAACGACAAAAATTAAATATTTTTAAAAAGTTTTTGAAAAACACTTTCCAAATTTAAATTTTGTGTGTGTGTGTGTCTTAATTTTTTTTTTTTCTTCTTCCTAAACTGAAATTTGTAAAGAATTAAATTGATTTACTGCAGTCGCATTTCTTTCTTTCTTTAAGTCCTGGAAATTTAGTAACAG
>NC_068997.1:26747597-26753049 GCF_001194135.2 Octopus bimaculoides
ATATAACATAATATAATATAACATAATATAATATGTGTATAATCTACAATGTAAAGCTATCTTCAGCCGCAAAATTGTAGATTATACACATATTATATTATATTATATTATGTTATATTATATTATGTTATATTATATTATACACATGTAGAGCTTGAAACACGTGTACCGCGGAATCCTTTGTAGTTTTGTTGTTATTTTTTTTCTTTTGGATTTACAATTTATATATATATATATATATATAATATAGATATAACAAAACAGGCAACTGGAAATTTTGGGGTATTATTTATTCACCATTACACATGTTTCATTTGCTAATAAGAATTACAAAGTTTTACATATTAGATATACATGTAAGGAATTTCCTATTAGAAATTCTTCAGACAGAGAAATTCAATTATACAACTGAGACTACATATTGGATTGTAAGAATGGAATAAGCAAATATGCTTCAAGAGGAAACAGCTGGGATTTACCCTAACTACCTACATGATATATAATATAGATAGATATTTATTATCATCATCGTTTAGATGTTCACTTTTCCATGCTGGCATGGGTTGGACAGAATTTGTTGGGGCACATTATCTATGGCTGAATGCCCTTCCTGCCGCCAACCTTTTTTCCAAGTAATATTTCTCTATTACCAGGTAGGTTTTTCCAGAAGATTAGGAATGAAAGACACTGCTTGCATGATGGTGACACTCATTTACAGCTATGACGTGATGTCTGGTGTTTAAAACCCATTTTGCCAGTCATTTGAATAATGATGTAACATAGTTTGTAATGAAACATTCATTTCACATGAACCATTCACTCTAATATGAAGTAATCACTACAGATTTATATAATTACTCCATCTGATTGTTACCATGGTTTCAAATGTTTGTTCAACTCTGAGAAATCCATTGCATAGAGCTATGATTTGCATTAAATGTCTGGAAGATTCAGTTTCGTATGTTTAATATTCTACAGTTGAAATGTATCTGGCAAACATTCAGCAATGAATATATAATATTTTGTGATTTAAATATGTCTGGAATATTTAGTTATCACCGTTGTCGTCGTCATCATCATCATCATCATGATGGAAGCCAGGCGTTTAATGCTCATCTTGCACTATTTAACAAAACCTAGCAAGTGAGAGGACTGCATAGAGCTCCGGTGTTGGCTTTAGCTTGGTTTCTACAGATGGATGACCCTCCTAGCATCAACCACTTTACAAAGTATACTTGGATGCTTTTTTCATGGCACCAGCACTAGTGAGGTCACCAAGTAACTCACAAGACTAGACTTCTCATTGAGTAGGCATGCAGTATTGAGAGAGGTGACTCTGTGCCAAAAGTATAATAGAAGGACAGAAATAAATGTCTTGCTGTAGAGGAAATGCATGGCTGCCCCAGCAAGAGTGAGATGGTAAAGTTAAAGTATACACACACACACACACACACACACACACACACATTTTATATCTAAGGTCCTGGTAGAGTACAAAAGTAGGGTACGTCAAGAGAGGCACTCAACCTGAGTTCAAGGCTATCAACACTTTGGGATTCCAGACGAATACCAAAATTCTTCAGATGTAAAAAAATTCTGATTTCACAATTTTTGTTATAATCATTCTGTCCTTGTGTGTATGTGTGTGAAACAGCATATCTAGGGGTACATTATCTAATTTCAAATCATACAATATTACATTGGTGTTGTTCAGATCAAGCTGACAAATGACCAAAGATATTCCAAGCATAATCTTCCTATTCGTGTTGGCTTATCACTTACTCTTGGACATTAATGTCTCAAGTCCTAGGATTCATAAGGCTGGTTACTTGGTTTCCATGGTGTATAAGTGACCAAGATCATAACATTCCCCACTAAACAAGACACCAGTTTGTTGCAGGGTTTATTCATTTACAGCTAAGTGGACTTAAGCAATGTGAAATGAAGTGTCTTGGTCAAGAATACAATCCACTGCCCAGTCTGGGAATTGAAACCACAATCTTGTAATCCACTAACCACTATGTCACATTCTTCACTTTCCATATTGTCTAATGTGTCCTCTGTTTCCTTTTTATTTTTAACCCTTTGACTTCAAAATTCCATTCCATGCTTATTCCAGTAATGATGGTAAATATCTGCCAATATATGGAATTGGTATTTTAGTTTCAAACATGATATTCCTCGATAAAAAATAGTTTCATACATAAAACTGTTTTCAACTGTTAAGGGTAATTAAATTCTGAGTGTTTATATCTAATTTCCGCAGTAAAAGGGTCAACCCTTTACCTTTTCAACCATCTATATCCATCTTGAATGTTCTACCTGTTTTACATTAAAATTAACCGAATCTGGCCTCTTGCACTTATAACATCATTCTACAAATAAGCAACCACATCATCGAAATCTCAAATGCTACAAGATAATGCATGATAGATTTAAGCTAATGTGAATAAACAAGCATTACATTTGACAGAGTAATCATCATCATCATTTAACGTTCGCTTTCCGTGCTAGCATGGGTTGGACGTAATCTGAATGCTTAAAGAGTTAAAGGTGGTATGATTTTGAGGGAGACTAGGCTGCACTTTCCAGCAGGTCAGTCCAACAGACTGATGATGCAAGCACAGCCCAGTTGTGTGTAGTGTTACTAATATTTGACCTTGTGACCTGACCTCCTATGTCAGCAGCAGTGTGGTACCCTACCCTACTAGTAGTCTTCAGGCCGTACACACATACGGAAATAATTGCAACTATGAATTATTTATTTATTATTGAATTTATCCTTTTCCCTGTTTTTGTTGCTAGGTTTGTTTTGCTGCTGTTTTTTTTTTAATAATTTTTTTTTTTGTTGCTTTTCTTCTTCCTTCCATAATAAATCTGAAAAAGAAAAGGAATGATACAAAACACACACACATATTTGCATCACTGTGCATGCACATGTATACACACACAAATGCATACTGCCCTGTCTACTTCATAAAAACAAAAATAAATAAATGAATAAAGACACAAATTTCCATCTGTAGAATATTTATGTTTATTATTGTTCAAGAACTGAAAATACAAAAGAATTGGTTAGAAGGAAGAGGAGAGCAAAACAGCTAAAAAAAAACTATTAATAAATAAAAAAAAAAACAAATAGATGCAAACAAACAAAACCAAAGTTTGTTGTCATTGAGTGAAGAGAATTCCCTTGGAATATTGACTGCTGTGTTAGAATTAGTGCAGAGTAGAATATTGATTCTGATTCTGTGGCTGAAGACAACTTGAGCAACTTTAATAACATTGTGGCTCTTTAAGAAGATGCCTGATGTGGAGAAGAGAGTGTGTGGGGTGGGGGAGAGGACGAGATTTGTGAGAGTTCCTCACTTAATAGCCTTGTAATAATTGCATCGTTACCATCATCATCAGTCATCACTCATCATCATCATCTATCATCACCCATTTGTCACCATCATCATCTACCTTCACCCATAGTCATGATCATCTATCATCATTACTCACCATCACTCATCATCCATCATCACTTATTACCAAAATCATCATCATCCATTATTACCCATTGTCACCATCATCACTCATCATCCATCATCACCAAAATCATTGTCATCATCCATCGTCATCTATCATCACCATCATCACCCGTTATCTTCATATTATCATCACAATCATCATCACCATTGTCATAATTCTTACATTCACTTCTCCCTATTTAAGTTGATTGCCTAGGTCCTTTCCCAAAATATCTCACCACTTGTTGTGCCCCGCCACCTGTCCTTCCTTTGTGAGGTTCAACATCTTGAGATCAGTTATAACCATCTCTACTTCATATCTTAGATCTTTCCATTCACTTTGAGTGCACTGTCATTGCCCTTCACTCATTTCATGCTTGTATCAATGTGGTCATCTCTAAACGATACAAAGAAAATGTGTGTGTGTATATATATATATATATATATATATATATATATATATATCATCATCATCATCATCGTTTAACGTCCGCTTTCCATGCTAGCATGGGTTGGACGATCTGACTGAGGACTGGTGAAACCGGATGGCAACACCAGGCTCCAATCTAAATCTGGCAGAGTTTCTACAGCTGGATGCCTTTCCTAACGCCAACCACTCAGAGAGTGTAGTAGGTGCTTTTACGTGTCACCCGCACGAAGGCCAGTCAGGCGATACTGGCAACGGCCACCCTCGAAATGGTGTCTTTTATGTGCCACCCGCACAAGAGCCAGTCCAGGGGCACTGGCAACGATCTTGCTCGAAAATCCTACGAAGGCCGGTTCAAATATACAAAAGACAGAGACAGCTGAGAAAACAAGCCAGATGTTTTAGTTTGACACTTGGGAAAAACGGAAAAGTTTTTGACATTTCGAGCCTATGCTCTTAAGACCTGGTTTTAGTTTCTCTTCACTTCTCAAGACAGGAGATATGATTTGAGGGGAAATTTAACTGCTATTTGAAGCAAGTCTGTTGACCTCTTAGAGGTTGACCTCTTAGAGGTTATCTCTTTGGCTTTGTCTTGTCCTTTGACCTGCATATGTTAAAATTAAACATCAACCACATTAATCTTACTAGTGTGAGAAGGCTTGGCTTCGGTTGTGGCTTCTGTTCTGAAATCGTTAACTAATTAATTACTTCACTCTTGCTTCCCTTTAATTATTCAGTTGGTGCATAATTATTGCAGCTTTTTTTCAACAAATTTTATTCAATAAAGACAATAACAGCATGTAGCAAAAACATCTTTAAATGATTATTCAGGAGCATATTCACCATCTACTTTAACTACTGCTTTCCATTTGCTTGGCAGACAGTCGGACCGTCATTTAAGATGGTTTTGTTAAATATTGATATTGTTTTTGTTGAATAAAATTTGTCGAAAAACGCCGCAATAATTATGCACCAACCCAATAATTACTCTTCCTTCTCTCATTATTACAAACATAAACACAGGAAGTAATCCAAAGACGAATAATAGTCTCCTGTTTCACTTGTTTTCATCAGGTTCCAAGCTTCTCCTTGGTGGTGAAACCATTCAGATCTGGCAGTTATCATCCCCTATGCCCGATGATGAATTCACCTCAGGAGTCCAGTTCTCTCTTGGAGATACAGTTGGTGTTGACGAAGAAAATTCACTACACGTGCCAGGTGCTCCTCCTGTTTCCAAAGCTGCTTCAGAAGTGGAACAGCCAGAATGGATCTGTGTGTGGCAGTGCAAGTAAGTCTGTTGTTCATTGTTTTCAACATATAACAAGCCACACATGTCCCCACCTATATTCATACACACACACACACACACAACTTTATTTACATATACACGTAGTTCTATATACAACACATTCATATCTCTGTTCCATATACAGCACATACATATATCTCTACCTATTCATAAACACACACACACACACACACACACACACACACACACACACACACACACACA
>NC_068997.1:26753629-26754770 GCF_001194135.2 Octopus bimaculoides
CCCACCACACACACACATTTAGGGAATAGAGCAGGTAAAATCCAAGCTACCTATGTTTCCTAGCTAGCAGAACCATGGCAGTAATAATTACTCTATGAGGAGTACTCCACCAGCTACTAATCAGACCAAAGATTCCTTAGTTGGATGAAGGTTACATTGTCATCAAGGTATACCAAGTTAACTCGCAGGAGATTTGATTGAAAAAGAGTGGAAAACATGGATTCTTATTTGCATACATAACAACCCCAGTTGATAACTACAAACTATACAATAACTTTTTTTTTATCAAACTTTGATATGAGAAAAATTTATAGCTTTGTATGCCAATAAATCATTATTGTTCTTGAAAGTTGTCTTTTATACCTTCTACAGACTGCTCAAAGGTTACTAACTTCCTACACCTGGATCCTTAGATCTTACCTTTACATATCATTATATATATATATATATATATATAGTAATTGCTGGTTATATTCTGTATTCATTTTCAGAATGATAGAGTTGTGAAAATTTGGTATGAAGATCGAAAAGGTAATTCTTTTGTTTTTCTATGAATGCTGTCTTCTTTTATATTATCCTTTTTTTTTTTTTATAACCATTTCCTTTCCCTACAATCAAGGTACCATAACTGTCAGGTGGGATTACTAGATTATTAAAGCAGATAATCTTGCTTCTTCTTTTTTTTACCAATTTCAAGTCATTAGACTTAATTAAACTGTGCTGCCTCAGCTCTTTTAATTAGTTATATTGACCCTTTGACCTCAATACTTTGTCTGGTAACTTATTTCATCTTCCTGTGAGGAAATAATGGTGAATAACATTAGTGTCTCCAATCATAAAATTTTGAAGGAAATAGTAGTCATTTCCTTTGATTTCTAGATAGAAACAAATAGGAAATATCATTTACAGGCCAATGACAAAAAGAAAAGAAAATTTTTGTTACTACTACTAATACTACTACTGTTTGTTTGTTTCTAGTGTTGCTGCCTCTCTCACGACAAGAAGGCCATCCAAGCCCTCGCAAAGAAGAATTACATTACTCTTTTGTGTACATATGCCATCCACGAGCTGTGACAGGTTTTTCATGGAGAAAGACAAGTAGATATATGCCCAGGTAAAAAAAAAAAATAAATAAATATTG
>NC_068997.1:26755014-26769868 GCF_001194135.2 Octopus bimaculoides
TGCAGCCATCATTTGTTAGTGTTCCCCTACTCCTGGCAGATGACCCCTTTGCACCACTCAGGTGACAACCCTCCAACCCATGGGTCTGTTTGGGTTGTTGCTTTTGGTGAGGGTTTTTCAAAGGTCAGAGTGCAACTCTTCCCTCAACCTCTTTAAGTCACTTTTTATGACACAGGGAAAACGTTGGGTTTATTCTTTCACAAGCCAGCCCCCACACCCCACTGGCTAGCCTAAAATACAGGACTTCAAATTATAAAAACACAAGATCCCCATCTTAAAAATTTGTTACAAACTGAATTATCAAATTTGTAGAATGTCTAATATTTTATAAATTAGTTCACAGAAAAATTAATTTTAAAAAAATTTTGATACCCATTATCATTATCATCATCATTTAATGTTTGTCCTCCATGCTGGCATAGGTTAGACTTTTTGACAGAACCTGTGAAGGGACTGTATCAAGTTCTAATATCTTCTTTGGCATGGTCTCCACAGCTAGATACCCTTCCTGATGCTAACTACTTTTATTTAATATTTTGTCATAAATAATTATTATTAAAGATTTTTAAAAAATAATTTGTCTAATTATTATGAAAAGTATTAAAGAAAATGTTTAAAAAAACTTAAGTATATTGAAAAATTTTAAATAAAGTACATATAAAATTTTTATTTTTGTATTATATTCTAAAAAAATGTGTATTTGTGTATGTATGGATGTGTGTATGTGTGTGTGTGTGTGTATATATATATATATATATATATATATATATATATATATATAAATATACACATACATATATACAGAATTATATTTGTATTGTTGAAAATATTTTAAAATAGTTGTATATCTCTTAAGTATCTAGAAGAATTTCAAATAAAATTTGTATAAAATAAAAAATTTTTTGTAATTATTTTCTAAAAAAAATATGTTCATATATTTTTGTAGAGGGGCAGTTGCTAACATGTTAGTGACTTCTTGTAAAGATAATGTTTGCCGGATTTGGTGTGAAACCATTCTGCCAGACGATGGCCTGGTTGATCTAGACCAGTTTGATCCTGTGGCCACACAAGACCCAAGATATCATACTCGCAGACACAAGAAACGCTTCATGCAGAGATTAAAGACAATCCGGTAAGTAGTTAATTCCCAGTTCTATCTTCCTAAGAGTTCTTTCATAGCAATAATAATAATAATAATCCATTCTACTATAGGCACTTTGGGGGAAGTACGACTTGATTACATTGACCCCAATGTTTCACTGGTACTTAATTTATCAACCTTGAAAGGATGAAAGGCAGTCAACCTTGGTGGAATTTGAACTCAGTATGTAAAGTCAAACGAAATACCATTAAGCATTTTGCCTGGCGTGCTAACAATTCTGCCATGATACTGCCTTAATAATAATAATAATAATAATAATAATGATGATGAAGATGATAATATTGTTTCTTAAATTTGAACAAGGGGCTTAGTCAGTTTCCATCGACCCAGTAATTTATTTAGCTGAATGTGATAAGGAAGTCATTTCACCAGGAGCATATTTTGGAAGTTTATCATCACCACCATTGTTTTAACACCCATTTTTTCCTTGCTTGGATGGGTTGGACAGAGTTTATTGAGGTGAATTTTCTACAGCCAAATGCCCTTCCTGAGGTCGTCTTTGCCTTTCATCTTTTCGGGGGTTGATAAATGAAGTACCAGTTTCGTACTGGGGTTGATCTAATCGACTGGCCCCCGCCCTCAAAATTTCAGGCCTTGTGCCTATAGAATAAAGGATTATTATTATTACTACTACTACTACTACTACTTTTATTATTGTTATTATTATGTTACCATTATTAGACATGCCATCAACAAGAGGAAGAAGCAACAGAAATATGGACCAGAAACAGTGATGACCTCAACACAACTGATTGGTACTCAGAGTGTTCATGACTTCCACAAGTTTGGTATCCACCACAATGGAATTGCTCCGGCATTTCATTTCCACTTGGCTGGAAGTGTCAATCCAAAAACTGGTAAGAAAGATAAGAAAATTCTTTGTTTCCTCTTTAAATTTTTTTTTTTTTTTTTTTTTTTTTTTTGGTTAGCTGAAATATGTTTGTGACATACTTGAACTTCTAAAGGCAGATTTACTGCAGTGACTATAGAGGAAAAATTCTCCCTTATGGTAAAAGGTGTAGAAACACCATATCTGCCCAGTGCTTCACTTTAGTGGATTCTCTGATGTGCATTCCTGGTTCTTTAGCCTTCCTCAATGGGAAATACCAAAGAGAGATAAACCTGGGTGGATTCAAAGTTGTAGCTTTAACTGAAAAACAGTCAACTTCAGTGACTGAGTTGTGCTTGTGGATCCCCTGGCCAGAATAAAAATAGCAACATCTGCACCAAGCATTAATTAGGAATATATGAACTTTAAGTTAGTCAAAAGTGTTTGTGACTTTCTTTTCCTTCTTTTTTATGCTAATGTTTCTTCTTGAATCTGTGAATTGTTTAATCCTTTGGCATCATTCCAAAAATGATACCAAAGGACTATATATCATCATCATCGTCCATGTTCCCCTGCTAGTATGGGTTGGACAGTTTGGTGGATGTTTAGAGGAGACTTGGTGAGGTTCTCATTTGTACATATACATACACATATTTTCTAGATTTTTCTTTGAACCTTTTCTAAAGTTTCTCTGATAATTAATTCTCCCTCTCTCTCTCTCACAGATATTCCCCTGTTACCAACTACGGGGAACTCAAACGATCAGTTGTTCCACTTTCAACTGAACTGGTTGAACAACAAAGAACTGCAGTTCACAACAGAGGCAGAGAAGATTCTCCAAGAAATGCACAAACACACAAGCCTCAATGATGGTGGCATGGAACTGAATTCCTGGATCAGCGACACAGCAGGTTCACAACAACGGAATGGTGCAACTGAGGAACATAACGACACAGACCCTGATACTGGATCTCAGCCTGATGAAACGTCTGCTGGTAATTTAAAGACATTTACGATATTATAGTGTGACTGTTTGACATAAAATACTTAACTTTACCATAAATCATCCCCCATTCTTTATACTATGAAACTCACTTGGACATCTGTCTCTGTTGTACGCCCCATTTTGATTTTTTTCTTTCCCTCATCATCATCATTAGCATCTTTTAATATCCGTTTTCCAGGCTGGCATTGGTTGGACAGTATGACCAGAGCTGCACTAGGCTCCAGTCTGATTCGGCATGATCTCTACAGCCGGATGCCCTCCCTAACATCAACCATTTTTCTGTGTATGCTGGGTGCTTTGAACGTAGCACCAGCACAGGGTGCTTGCAGGCCAATCCTCTTCATTTTTTCTCTCCCTTTTGTCTTATTTTGCTCACTGGACTGCAACCATTGCCGAGGCACCATCTTGACAGGTTCAGTCACTCAAACTGATGCCAGTACTCGTTTTTTTTTCTTTTTTAAGTGTGGTACTTATTCTATCAGTTTCGTTTTACTGAGCTGCTAAGTTATGGAAACATAAACAAACCAACACTGGTTGTCAAGTGGAAGAGAGACAAATTCACACACACACTTGACAGGCTTTTTACACAGCCTTTGTCTATCAAATTAACTCACAAGGCATTGGTTGGCCAGGGGATGTCATAGAAGATACTTGCCTGAGTTGTTGTGCAGTGGGACTGAACCCGAAACCACATGGTTGCAAAATGAACTGCTTAACCACACAGTCATATATATAGATATATGTATATAGTTCAACATAAAATTGGTCAATTGACTTCACAGCTGCTTGCTTAACTAGGCCCCTATGTGTGTGTGTGTGTGTGTGTGTGTGTGTGTGTGTGTAGAGAGAGAGAGAGAGCCAGATGCAAAGACATTAATCTGATTGTTATATATACAGGTACAAACCCAAGGAAGAAGAAAGCTACTAAACTATTCCGTCGTAAACACAAACAGGCCAGCAGAAGTGTTGACAGCGGTTCTGATACTTTGAGCAACTTTAGCTCTGATTATCTGGATTCTAATGATGCCGCTGTTAATGAATATGTGAGTCAACAAACTTCCTTAATCACTCCATTTGTCTTAGCCTTGTATAACCACTTGCATTATCCTTGCATAACCATTCATGTTGCCCTTTTGTAACCATTCATGTTACCCCTGTATAACCATTTATGCTAAACCAGTATAACCTTGTATAACCAGTTGTGTTAACCTTGTATATTTACTTATGCCAGTCCTGCTTAACCATTCATGTTAACCCTATAAAACAACTGATGTTCACCCTGTATAACTACTTATGTTAGCCCAATGTAACTACTTATGTTAGCCCAATGTAACTACTTATGTTAGCCCTGTATAACTACTCATGTTAGCCCTGTATAAACTACTCATGTTAGCCCTGTATAAACTACTCATGCTGGCCCTGCATAACTACCCATGTTAGCTCTGTATAATACTTTTTGTCATCTCATGTTGTTTATTTCCATTCATTGATACAAAAACCTTCTTCTTCATCTGCAGGGAGCCCTGACTGACATTGTTGATCGTAAAATCGAGAATTTACTGCGAGACTGGCATCAAAGTCCTGACATGTTGTTTAGTGTCCATCCACAAGATGGAAGCTTTCTTGTTTGGTCAGTGGAGAGATTTTTGTGTTTTGTTTTACAACTTTTAACATTATTTTTTCACATCTACCACCACCACTACTGCTACCCACACTGCAACTGTCACCACTGGCACTACCACTAGAATATCTGCACTTCACCACCACCACCTCCAGTGAACCATCTCCATGCCATTGTCACTACCAAAACCATTACTGCATCACCACAACCATCACAACTGCCAAATGGCTGAAGTGTTGCACACTTGTTAGAACTTCTCCTAGAGGGAAATTCTAACAAGAACTAGGGCTCCTTCACTCTTAGTGATTCACATATGCTAGTTAACCCATAGTTGGGTCCCTAACAGGTGTGACTACTGAGTCTTTTCTCTCCTGTCATTTGATTTCTTCCTTTTCTTCCCTGGTAGCTTTGAAGTTTTTGGTTCCAAAGGTGATGGAACACTGCCACTTGGTACAGGCTCAGACTTGTTCTTCAAATGATTTAGGCTCAAGTCCAGTGGCTTTCAGTGTTGTTTTGACTTGGTCCTTGTGTAAGATAATTGCACTTTGAACAGACCTAGGGATTAATGGCCTAATGGTGAAGAATGCTGGAAGTTTGCATTAGAAATAGAGAGTTTGAGTTTGAGTTTGAGTTCAAACCATAATGGAGATATGTTTATATTTAGGAGTAAAACACCTGAAAATTGATGACAACTATACTGATCCCAATGTTTTCTTTTGTTTCTCTGTGCAGGCTTGTTGACTGGTTAGATGAATATACAGCATTCTGTTTCCGTCAAGCCCAAGTTAGTTTCTCTTGCCGAATACCACATGCAGTACCCATTCTTGATGCCCGGACAATGTCGAGTAACATATTGTTATATTGTAAATATAGTAAGATGGATATAAAGTCTGCAATGAAACTGAGTGAGAGTGACCACAACATGGAAGGGGGACAGAGAGGGCCCCTCTTAGAATCGGCAGCACCAATGGGCAAAAGCTCACCCGGACAAAGCGACAACATGCTCATACCAAATGTACTCATGATCTCGAAACACCTCAACGGTAGCTTGAACCTGTGGCAGGTCAGTTTCTCTGAGACTTCGAAGTTCTCAACAGTGATGAGTGTGGCACACATATCTCGTGCCTGTGGTCACCGCTTCCGTACAAACTCTGCCTCGTGCCACCCTGTGCTGCCGTTGCTTTTGACCACATCACATCACAACATTCCTGAAGCAGACTCCCCCAACAACAACAATTGTGGCGTGCTTGGCCAGTGTGACCGAACTAAGGAAGAATCTACCATCAATGGCTGCCCTTCTGGTTTCGAGTTCTGCAGCGAACTTATATTATGGAAAGTTGATCCAGTTGGCCCTCTCTCCAAATCAGGAGGTATTGTAGAACTGGCCAGAATCAACTCAGCTGAAATTTCAGCTTTTTCTAATGTTTCGTGGATACCAACATTACTTCCCAGGTAAATATGCTTACATCTCTCTCTTTCACTATCCCCCTCTCTCTCTCTCTCTCACTATCCCCCCTCTCTCTCTCTCACTATCCCCCCTCTCTCTCTCTCTTTCTTTCAAACGTATGTAGATGATCAAAAAGGCCTATGCTAGAAACATTATCAAGGTGGTTAGCTGGCAGAATTGATTGTTAGCTCGCTGAGCAAAATGCTTAACAGTATTTCATCTTACATTCTTACATTCTAAGTTCAGATTCTACCTAGGTCAACTTTTCCTTTCATCCTTTCATGGTCAATAAGTACCAGTTGACCACTGGAGTTGATATAATTAACTAGTTTCCTCCCCTAAAATTTCAGGGCTTGTGCCTTTGGTAGAAATGATTATTATTGTTATTATTATCATGGCAGTAAGATGGCAGAATTGTTAGTGTTGGAAAGAAGTACCTTGCAGCATATCTTCCAGTTCTTTACATTCTGAGTTCAAATCTTGTTAAGCTCAATATCACTTTTCATCCTTTTGGGATTGATAAAATAAAGTACCAGCCAAGTACTAGCATCAATGGTTTTGACTAACCCCTCCCCTCAAAATTACAGGCTTTGTGCCTAAATCAAAAACAGTTATCAGCATTATTTATCTAAGGCAGCAAACTGGCATGATTGTTAGCACACTAGACAAAATGTTTAGTTGCATTTTCCCCATCTTATCGATCTAAGTTCAAATTCTGCCAAGGTCAACTTGGGCTTTCATCCTTTCAACGTCAATAAGTATCAGTTGAGTACTGGGGTCAATGTAATCAACTATCCCCCCACCACACAAAATTTCAGGCCTTGTGACTATGGAAGAAAGGACTAATTATGTATATATTTGTATTTTTTGTAGTAATACACTTGGTGGCTTCAGCAACTCACCTAGTGCCCTCTTTGTAGCATCTGATGGTGAAAGCCTACGAATGTACCAAGCTGTCATCGATGCACGATCGATGTTGATCGAATCCCATGTTCCAAAGAAAACCGTAAGTATCTCTTATGAAACAATTTATCTATTCTATTGGTCCAATATTTTAGTGTTTATAAAGAAGATAGAAACTAATCTGTTTGTGAGTTAACAATATGTCTGTTGAAATCAAATATACAGTAATGCCTTGACATACAAATTAATTTGTTCCCAGAGACTGCTTGTAAAGCAGAAACTCATAAAGCAGAGCAATAATTTCCCCTAGTAACAATGTTATAAATTGTAATTTGTTCCAGAAAAATATTTAACCTATAAAATTTATAATACTCGTAAAAAAATGGCAATAAAACAACAGCAGAATGTCAAGAATATTTTATGTAAAGTAAAAAAAAGTCAAGCTCATTCATAATAAAAAATATTATTCTTATTATTGTTTTCTGAATCACTTTCACTTGCACTAGACTTGAGCACACCATCACTTGCAGGCGTGATTGTTGATTCACAAGCACTCATAGATGGACTTGTAGATTTCTTTAGAGTTGTTTCCTTAGAATCAATTTTATGCTGTCATTTTACTCTGGCATTATATTGCGCTGTGTAGGTGTGTCGGAACCAGTGTCGCCACATGTTGCAATGTTGCCACACACACAAAATGGCTGTTTAACCTTTTTATATTTATTATAGAATTAACTTGTAAACTTGGGGGTCTCATAAAGTGGGTCCTCATAAGGTGAGGTATTACTGTATTTTTAACAAAAATTTAAACAATATCATTATTATTCCTTTTTGTTAAAAAATGATTTTGTCCTTTTTTGTGTTAAAGCATTAGTAGACTTTGTGTGTTGAGGAACCACATGAGCCATATTTCCAGCTGGCCAAGTATTGGGTCACTTTGTTTCTGACAGTGGGGGTGAGAAGAGAGTTTCCATGACTCAGTGGAATTATTTTACTTGAACAATACCAGTTCTTCATTGATGCTGATAAAGGATTATCTTTGTTTTTGCAGTGGCTGGAGAGTCAGTCCAGCAGTATGGATACCCATGTAGAAGAGGAAGAAGAAACAACACAGACATCAGTGAATGATATTTTCAATATAGTCAGTCTACAGTCCACTGCCCACCCTGGCTGTATCATACAGCTTGAAAGTATTGTCGATGCTAAACAGGTAAGCCATGAGATGATGCTGGGTATGTCCTCTCTCTCTGTTTTTATCTATTTATCTGACTGATATGCCTGCTAGATTTATTATTATTACAGAAGTAATGTGGGTTGCCTACTTTATGTATTGTTTTTCAATTATTACACTAATCACATTAATGTTTTAATTGAACAACCTTAATCTTTTTTTCTCTATTTTGTTCTTCAGGACTGGCAGGAGACTCAACTACTGCATGTCTTTCAAGAACAGTTGCTCACTGGCAAAGTTCCTATTGATTCCACAATGGAAAACTTGGAAGCTTTTGTAGATCTTAGGAACTTGGCTTCATTTGAAGAGCATTTCTACTTGGTTCTTTTGGAAAAGTCTAAACATGGTGGATCAGTGCTACACATGTGGAAGATCACCATTGCATCTCACTCGGCAAATGAAAGCAGTAAGTATTACCCAACTTACCTTCATCACGTAGAGGAGAGTGAATTCACAAGTTATGTAATACATTAAATTTAGCTACGAAACATATGTAGTCTTTACCTTTTCCATTCCTTACGTTCTTTGATTTATAGGTCTTTGTGTTTGTCACCACTTGACAACAAGTGTTGGTTTGTTTATTCTCCCATCACTAAGTGGTTCGGTGAAAGAGATCAATAGAATGAGGGCTAAGCTTAAAGATAAGTATTGGGGTCGATTTGTTTAACTAAAGACTAAAACAAATAAAGATTATTCAAAATTAATTGAAACAGACAATACATTTGATTAGAAATATATGGTCATGAAATGGTTAAACCAACGAATGAGACTGTGCTGTCTTACAATTTATCAATGGTTGTAACCTTTACCCAACAGAGACTCCCAGCCACATGGAACAACAGCACAGAGAACAAAGTTGTGTCAATTCCTTTGATGTCGACTCCAATGAAGAAGAAGAAGAGGAAGATTCTACTGGCGAACCATTCAGCAAGTCACTTGTCAGTGTGAAAATATCTTATTCCACAGCTAAGGTACTTCAGTACTCAATCGTTATTGACCTCATTTCTATCTTTGTGATTGGATGTTGAGCCATCCAACCTGTGCCAGCATGGAAGATGGACGTTAAATGATGATGATGTCTAGATCTGAAATAAAATGGCTGCTGTTTTTGTTGTTGATTTTGTACTTTACTTTTCTTGCCTCTCTTTAGGTGTGTACTCAACAACTCCCGCTACCCAGCAATGTCGAGGTGATCTGTGCAACAACTGCAGCTGGCCATCTAAGCTCTGCATCAATCTACCCTGCATGTTTGGCCCCTTACCTCATTGTAACGGCCTGTTCCAACAAATCTGTATATTTTTGGCGCTGTGAAATGGAATCGGTGGAGCCATACATCTCTGTAGGCGGCATCGACCCCCTCGACGACTATCTGACTACCAGCATCACCAGCTTTGAGATGGCCATCGACGACAGACGAGGCTTCAATAAACCTACCTATAAGACACATGTCAAGTCTGTTGCCCTCAATTCACGATACCAGTGGCAACAGTGGTTCATGAATAATCGGATGAAAAAATCAAGTTCTATATCAATCCCAGGTGAGATATATATTATTTTAATTATTTTACTTCACCTCCTTATATTTAGATCAATGTAAAATAAAGAAATAAGCAGTACCATTGACTGGTTTTGCTAAACTCTTTCTTTTTTATTATTTTTGGTTTTATTCATCAGACAAAATGCTTAGCAGCATTTCTTCTGGTTTTCCATTCTGAGTTCAAATGCTGCCAAGGTAGACTGTGCTTTTCATCCTTTTAGGGTCAAAAAAATAAGTACCACTTGAGCACTGGGTCAGTGTAATCAACTTCCCCACCCTTCAAAATTATTATCATCACCACCATCAATAATAAAAATAACAATGATTTCAAATTTTGGCACAAGGCCAGCAACTTCAAGGGAAGGGGTAAGTTGATTTATGTAAACCCCTGTGCCCAACTGGTACTTATTTTATCAACCTCGAAAGGATGAAAAGCAAAGTCAACCTTGGTGGAATTTGAATTCAACATAAAGACAGACAAAATACCACTAAGCATTTTGCCCAGCATGCTTATGATCCTGCCAATTTGAATTTTGGCACAAGGCCAGCAATTTTAGAAGGGGACAGTCAATTACATTGATCCCAGAGTTCAACTGCTACTCATTTTATTGACCCCGTAAAGATAAAAGGCAATGTCATCCTCAGCAGAATTTGAACTTAGAAGATGAATGAAATGCCCTTAAGCATTTTGTATGGCATGAATCATAGATAATAAGGCAGTAAACTAGCAGAATTGTTAGCATGCTGCACAAGATGTTTTGCAGCATTCCTTCTGGCTGTTTACATTCTGAGTTCAAATCCCACTGTGGTCAACTTTGCCTTTCATCCTTTTGGGGACACTAAAATAAAGTACCAGTCGAGTACAGGAGTTGATGTAATCAGCTTGACTCCGGCCCCTAAAATTGCTGACCTTGTGCCAAAATTTGATGCCATTATCATTATTATTACAAAGCGTTGTCATTATTATTACTATTATTATTATTGTTGTTGTTCTTGTTCATTCAGGGAAACCCATCACCGTCTGTTGTGCTTACAGTGGGAGATTGGCTGTGGCATATCGCTTTGGTGGAATACGCACCACATTAGACCAACCTAACAATGTGTTTGTCAACTTATGTGTAGCAATATATGAATGTGAATCAACAGGTAAATTTTATTTTCGTCTTGTCTCACTAGTTTACCCATGTAATTGTATCATCTCTACCCTAACACTGTTTCAACTGTTTGCTGTTGTTTAGCCTCATGTCATCTTCTGTTGGGTAGACCGATGATTGAAGGTATTCTACCTGTGCCCCTCCCATCATTATCATTAAACATCCTTTTTTCCATACTGGCATGGGTTGTATGGTTCGACATAAACTGATGAACCAGAGGGCTGTGTTGAGCTTCAGTGTCTTCTTTGGTATGGTTTCCACAATTGGAGGCCCTTCCTAATGCCAACCACTTCACAGAGTGTACCAGGTGCTTTTTTTCATAGCACCAGTGTTGGTGAGGTCACCAAGTAATCATAAGACACTATTCCTTAACTGTGTGGGGCATATCATTAAGAGATATCAAAGTGCCATGCAGTGGGACTGAACCTAAAACCATGTGGTCAGGAAGCAAACTTTTTACCATGCAGTCATGTCCATGACTTGCAGAAGTAAAATCTCTACTACAAAACTTAGCTGTAGCTTAAAAGTAAGTCTGCAAGAAATAAATATTTCCAGGAATGTGGCATGAGTGAATTCAAAGATTCTGTCCTGTGTTGTGTTACATAAATTATAAAATTTTGCTCAGTTTTATTTCAGGTCTTCAATTTTAAATCCATGAACTTGAATTGAATTTCAAGATAAGATTTATAATCACAATAAACCCAAGTCTTTTTTTGTCTTACCAACCAGCCTGAGACCATCCCCATTTATATGATACAAATTATATGATGTAAACCTGTGATGTGAAGCCTATTTCTATGACACAAATTACCTGTGATGTGAATTAAAACCTTCCATCAAAATTTCATGCTAATTTATGATCCAAATATCAAATTAATAATGACGAAGTTATTTTGCTAAATGCTTCATTATTTTCAAAATTAGTTGAAACAGTTAATGTATTTCAACAGAAATATGGTAACACAAGAGTTACACTTCACTTTTCTGTAAATAATTTCAAGCAAATTATTGTAAGCAAATATATTAGCATAAAATCTGTATTTTATTTGGAAAATGTTTTTTTTTTCTTTTTGTATTTTAAGAGGCATCAAAATTTGTTCTTTTTTTTTTCTTTTTCAAAACTTCCTTTGTCTTTGTTTTATTTGCAGGTGGGTCAGAATGGTCTCTTGAAGACACTATAGAATTAAACAACATAAGCATTCCTGATCCAAAGGCAGAAATAGATTTACACTTGATAATGAGTCCTGAAAATATTAGCATTCCAGTGTTTCGCATTGGAGAAGAGAGTTCTATCTCCCCGTCCAGTTCTTTAGCCAACATGTCTCGCACTAAATCTGTTCCTAGTCTCTCGACTATCCACAGCGTACGTAAGTCTATTGCTGAGTATGGAAACAAAACTGGCATATTGGTACAGAAACATTTAGTACAACTAGACTGGGTCTCTACTGAAGACGGATCCCACATCTTGACTGTCGGTGTTGGCTCAAAGATTCTCATGTATGCCCAGGTATCTGAAGAAATTGCCCAGATCTCAATGGGCAAACCTGCAAACACCCGCAAACGGCAAACCAATCATGCAAAACGAATTCACAAATCTAAAAGCATTGTCGTGGACAACTACGAAGAAGAAATTCGTTGGATGAAACTCCGATGTATTGAACTCACCACAGCAGATTGCTTACCTCCCCTTCCCATGCATATGTCCTGGGTTCGATCAGGTATTCTTGTTGTGGCTATGGATAATGAGGTCCATGTCTACTCCCAGTGGCGAGGTTCTGCTGCTTGCTTTGACAACCAAAGCTTTGGTAATTATGATGAGCCAGATTGTGACAAACGAAGTTTGTCAGATTTCAGTCTATCTGCCATCCCGAGTTCCTCTATGCTCACTGCTAGCAAGTCCATGCAGAATTTCAAGTCATCTTTATCCATATCCAGTTTCAAGCAACTTCCAGGTGCACCACTTACCCCTGTCCACCCCAAGAAGAAAGAGCTGAGTAAGAGAGCTAGTTTGACTAAGAGTGAAAGCACTGCTAGTTTAACTTTAATCACTGATCTTGGTTTATTTGAAGCTGCACGCCAGGCCAACCCTGTACTAGCACAGTACCACCCGAAGCAGTTGATTGAACTCTTAAACTTTGGACGCATCAAACGGGTGCGGGCCATCCTCTCACACCTGGTCCGGTGCATTGCTGTTAGCGAAGTCTATCAAACAACGTATAGTGATGAAATAGACGCTTCAGAAAACAAAATGCATTCTATGCATCGTCAAAGGGCAAAATCAATTGGTGCCAGCACTCCAAACGAAGCAGCTGGCATTTGTGAAGAAGCAACACTTGACTACATTGAAATCACCTCGATTCCACCTTTACCAATTTATGCTCTCCTTGCCGCTGACAATGATTCTGCTATCGATGCAGACATTGTTGGTGCCGGTACTGGCACCGGCAAACCAGCTTCACAAGACTACACAGATCTCTTTGAAAACAATTTAGACGATTCCGATTCTGACACAGATGTCTTTTCTAACACCTCTGATGATGGCATCACATCTAGACAAAGGTCCAACAGCAACAGGGCCCGTTTTATGTCTATGTCAGCACCAACACCCCATCAGATGCTCAACGTATTTGGCCCAACGCAATGTCAGTCTCTTGGTAAACACCTCACCCACATGCTTCTACCGGGGCTCACGAACCTTGACCAAATGTACCTCCTGGCTTTGGCAGACACCATATCAACGACCAGTACAGATACCAGCACTTACAATGCAATGTCATCAGGTATGTCCTGTTAACCTTTCTCTCATTGTTAGTATTTTTTGAAAATTAAGTAACTTCCTGAGTATTCAGACTTGTTAGTGTTTAGACTCTTAGCATTCAGAATGGTTTAGTGTTCACACTGTTTAATGTTTAGACTTGTAGGTTTTCAGACTTGTTGGTGTTGTAGCCAGTTTTTTTTTTTTTCTTTTTGTTCAGATTGAGTAACTTGTGTTTGTAAAACAGTGGAATAAGATAAGCAATACAGCACCAGACTAAATACTTCTCAGCATTTTGGTTCTGTTCCTCTACATTCTTTGTACAAACTCTACTGTGGCTTTCGTCTCTATGGTGTGTGTGTATGTGTGTGTGTGTATATACACACTCAAAAATTTTGTGTCTGTGTTTGTGACAGGAAATGTGTTTCTTATGTATCTAATTATATTTAATATTTATAATTGAAAACGTTAACCATTTCACTTCATATATGTGTGTACATAAACATATGTATTTGGTGTCATATAAAGTATTGCATATTGCCACATGTACGTATGTTAGTTATCATATAATGTATAATTATCGTTGTTGTTATATGTATATGTAATTATGTATCTGTATATATATATATATATATATATATATATAATTTGCAGACAACCAACATACAGATACCGATATAACTCCAACCAATACAGGTAGGGTATCACTCTCAATCTTATCTACAACCTGCCCCCGCCAACATTGACACTATTTAATAATAATAATAATAATAATAATAATAATAATGGTAATAATCGTTTCTACTAATGGCACAAGGCCTGAAATTTGGTGGGAGGGAACTAGTCGATTACATTGACCCCAGTGTTTTACTGGTACTTAATCTATCAACCCTGAAAGGATGAAAGGCAAAGTGGACCTTGGCAAAATTTGAACTCAGAACATAGCGACTGGCGAAATACTGTTAAGCATTTCCACCAGTGTGCTAATGATTCTGCCAGCTCACCACCTTAATAATAATAATCATCATCATCATTATTTAACGTCCGCTTTCCATGCTAGCATGGGTTGGACGATTTGACTGAGGACTGGTGAAACCGGATGGCAACACCAGGCTCCAATCTAATTTGGCAGAGTTTCTACAGCTGGATGCCCTTCCTAACGCCAACCACTCAGAGAGTGTAGTGGGTGCTTTTACGTGCCACCCGCAC
>NC_068997.1:26770838-26784681 GCF_001194135.2 Octopus bimaculoides
ACTTCAAACTTGTTAAAGAACAGGATTAAAAGCCAAAGCAAGAAAATACAAAAATAAACTTATGTAATGACTTTGTCCTTTGGTAACATTCAAATCTAAATTTTATGCCCTTCTTTCCACCAAAGTTGTTAAGCGCCTGGAGATGTCAGATCAGCCCTCTTCGACTAAATTATTTAAACAAATTGTTAAATAAAATTTGTGTTTGTTTGTTTTCTACCAATTTCAGCAACTGTTTAAACTTATTTTCCAGAATCTATGGATGAGTGTGGAATCAAATTTTTACTGGCAATGCGGTTTCATTCTTACCTGGCAAGGACACTGCCACCCCACCAGAGAAGACAGCTACAAAAAGAAGGACTGCGTTCCCACTACATTGTTTGGGCCTTCCATTCTGAAGCTACAGAGGTAGTTAATGCATGTAGTTATTCCTTGTCTTTGTTGGGACTTTTCACATCAAGTCCTCTTGTGTTTTCTGCTCAAGACCATTTGGTTTCTGCTCAAGTGTTCTTGAGTTTCCTGGACTATCATTGTGAGCTTTCCTGCTCAAGTCCTCTTGAGTTTCCAGTGCAACTCATCCTAAGTTTTCTACTCAATTTATCTTGAGTTTGCTGCTCAAATCATCTTGGATTTCCTGTTTCACATCCCAAAACTATTCAGCATTGAAGGAAGTCTAACTAAAACTGTTCTGTTTTATTAGAATCTAATTCTTCATGCGAATTTTCTTTTCTGATTTTACATTCCAGTAAAAAATGTTGCTTTATTTTTGAGAATGTGGTAGAATGAAAAAAAAAAACAGTAGAAGCAATGGCATTTTGAGTTAAACACTTCTTGGTGTTTAGTTCTGTTCATCTTCATTCACGCCCTTGTTAATCCTACCATTGCAAATATAATGGCTCGGTGATTGTCCTTTTGGTAGTCTATAATTAACATCACTGTTATTCAAAAAAGACAATGTGTGGTGAGAAGCTTGCCTCCCAACCATATGGTTCCAAGTTCAGTCCTACTGCATGGCACCTTCTTTGTCTTTGACTATAGTTTCAGGCTGACCAAAGCCTTGTGAATGGATTTGGTGGGCAGAAACTGAAACATGTCTGTCGTGTGTGTGTATGTGTATTTGTGTGTGTTTGTCATCTCCACCCACTGCTTGACAGCTGGTGTTGGTTTGTTTACGTCCCCATAACTTAGCAGTTTGGCAAAAGAGAATGTCAGAATAAGTCCAGGCTTCAAAAACCAAAAATCGTACCCACAAAGGTTTGAGATATGCTCAACTAAAACTCCACAATATGGCTGCAGTCCAATGACTGAAACAAATAAAAGAAAAAAATCAAGATAAAAGACAATTCGTGGTGCAGAGAAGAGGAAAAAATTACCTTTTACAATTATTCTTCCTTTTAATCGAAGCACACATCCTTTCTGTTAAGGGTTCACTTATTCACTTATTGTTGTTGTTGCTATGCTTCAGGAGCTGCTTGCATGTATCCCTAGTATGAAAAAAGGTGAACCTACTTGGAGTGACTTGAAGCAATATGGTGCTGGTTGGTGGATCACAAATATTAACCAGCTACGGAAAACCATTGAGAAGGTAAGGCAGACTTCTTGAAGAACACGTCTTTAATCCTCCTCATTCTCCTTCTTTTTGTTCTTCTTCATCTTGTTATTGTTGTTGTTCTTCTTCGTTTTCTTCCTCTTCCTGCTGTTCTTCTTCTTCAGGTCTAGGCCAGCCCTGATGGAACTGGTTATGGTCAAAAGCTTTCCAACTGTCACTTACATATCTTTTTTTTTTTTTTTTTTTTTTTTTTATAGTATATCTAGGAATACATTATTTACTGTGTCTTTCTCTGTTGTTTATCCCCAAGCCAGTTGATGAAGGTCAGATGTACTGCTTGAAGAAAATCAACTTTGATCCTTCTTGTTATAATTGTTTAACCCTAGGTCACTTCCTGATGGACTTGGCTTATGGTCAAAGACATTCCAACTATCCCCAACATATCTTCATTTTTTTTTTATACAATATATCTAGGAGTACATTATCTTCCGTATCCCTCTTTGTTGTTAAACATTGGGATAGATGTAATTGACTAACTCCCCTCTTTCTATCAACATTTCCTGTCTTGTGCCTATAGTAGAAAGAATTATTATTATTATTGTTTTGGAGTTGTGCTTATCTCACAAATCACTTGATCTGAGACAGTCTCTCAAAACTGAAACTATTATATCCTGGAGGAGCCATTCCAACCATTTAATAACACACAAAGCTGTTAATTTTTGACACACATGATATGTACTCAAACTTCAAAGTGAATTTGACAGCTTTGGTACCTCATGAAATAGATTTAAAATTTAAAGGAATTTTAACAGTTTTGTATGTTATCAAATGGTTAGAATGGCTCTTCTGTTACATACCTAGTATATATTTTTTTTCTTTTGAAATTAACTCTTATTATTTTACCATTTTTATTTTATTCTCTCCAATGTTAGGTAGCAAAAGCTGCATTCCAAGCCAACAAAGATCCAATGGATTCTGCAATATTTTATCTTGCAATGAAGAAAAAAGGCATTTTGTGGGGTTTGTTCAGGTAAAGAGTTTTCTTCTTTCTCGTTTTTTGTTTTGTTTGTTTTGTCTTAATGGTATATCCATGTCAGCAACATGGCCTATGTTGTTTTTGATGCTCACTTCGTTTAATAAATTTTCATTAACACTATTATAATTTCTTGAATCTGTGATGCCTTTTTTAACACTGTTGTTGTTATTGTTGTTACTGCTACAGATCAGTAAATGACAAAAAGATGAGTGAATTTTTCCACAACAACTTCAACGAAGAACGTTGGCGGAAAGCTGCTTTAAAGAATGCATTTGCACTCCTCGGCCGTCAGCGATTTCTTCATGCAGCCGCTTTCTTCCTCCTTGGGAACTCATTGTCTGATGCAGTTGAGGTTGGTAATAATTAGACCCTCTTATGGTTCTGTTCTAAACTTCATCCAATCTACATACCATGTTTGTGTGCATAAAGACATACTTTTATTCCAAAAAAAATGTCTGGAAAATTCACCTTTGGTTCCAATATACAAAGTTGGATCTATATTATATATGCTTAAATGTACTGCAAGCTTTTTCTCTTGAATATGTGGCTGCTGAAATTGAGATGCATTTAATATGTCCATGTATTTTTTATGCTGTCAAATACATTAATCATAATTTTTTAAAGAATTTTGAAATAATCTAATAATTTGGTAAAAATAGGGCTCAGGGCTTAAGAAGTTTGTCTGGTCAGGGTTTACCTGGAGCTAATAAATGTTGACATAATCTTCAGGTAGTGACATGTCCATGACTCTGCAGTTCAGTCTGTTATAGGATTTACTTGGGGAAATTTAGTTTTTATCAGATAGTTTTGTTATTTTAGATTTTTAGGACATTTTATCTTTTATCTTTTACTTCCTTCAGTCATTAGACTGCAGCCATGCTGGGGCACCACCTTCAATTTTTAGTTGAATGAATCAAGCCCAGTACTTTTCTTTTAAGCCTGGTACTTATTCTATCAATCTCTTTTGCCAACCTGCTAAGTTACAGGGATGCAAACACACCAACACTGGTTGTCAAGTGGTGGGGGCACAAACACAGAGAAAGATACACACACACACATGCAAACACACACACATATATGACAGGCTTTTTTCAATTTCTGTCTACCAAATCTACTCACAAAGCTTTGGTTGACCCAAGGCTATAGCAGAAGACAAGGTGCCATGCAGTAGGACTGAATCTGGAACCATGTGGTTGGGAAGCAAGCTTCTTGCCACACAGCCACACCTGAAACTAATTTCTTAAATTTTTCAGATTTTTTTCTTCTTTTTCCATGCCTATTTTTTTTTATAATATAGAAAATTAGAGTTTGTTAAATCTCTGTTAATATATTTCAATGATACTGCAGTGCTTACATTTCTGTTTTTTGTCTATTTCATTTCAAAGGTGTGTCTGGATCGTTTGAAAGATATCCAGCTTGCATTAGTTATTTGCCGCTTATATGACGGTGCTGATGGGCTACCAGAAAGTGCGAAAAAGATTTTATATACCAAAATACTTGGCTGTAATGAAAATGGTCAAAATTACCTTCCTAGCAAAGCCCACCCTGATCCGTTCCTTCGCAGCATTGTATTATGGATGTTGAAAGACCACGAAGGTGCCCTGCAGACCCTTCTCCAAACTGGGGTCGGAGCTGGACATATGCTTGAAGAGCAGGATGACGGAGAGAAATATTTCTCCAGCCCCAGTGTATTTAACTTCTACAATTATCTCCGAGCCCACCCACTCATCATTCGACAAAATAAAGTTTCCAAAGCTGCCGAAATGCCACTTGTTTCTCAAAGCACTCACATTGGTATTCGTGACAAGAATGCCACCATTGATGATTGCATCACTCCTGTGGAACGCAGACTGTTTTTCACAACAGCTCATGCGCATTTCAAAAACGGTTGCCCACTTCTGGCGCTTGAGGTTCTCTCTAAACTACCTCCACTTGTAGACTATGAAGAAGTTATTGAAATCGAAACTCCAGTTCAGTACCAAATTTCCGAAATATTTGACCGCAGGTCATCTTTGAAAACAGCTGTGGCACCAGCAGATCTAAGTCAACCAACACAGTTCCAAGATTCCGCCGAAAGCTATGATTGGAGTGAACCAGTCCAAACCTTGTCACATCAGCGATCTGTTGACTTCGACTGGGGCATGCCAATCACTTCATTAAACACCGACTTTGATGAGAAACTTGACCTCATTCTTGATGAGAATTCAGAGAGGTCAGACAATGAATCCGATTGTGCCACAAAAGGCAGCAGCCGCAAAAACTCTGTGCCGGTCAAAGAAGCTGATGATGATTTGTCTTATGATAAGAAAGTCACTGAAGTCGACATAATGGCACAGCAGTATAAGTTCATTGCCTGCCTGAAGGTGATGATGGAGGAATTACGGACGTTAGCAACTGGCTTTGAGGTCGATGGTGGCCAAATGCGCTACCAGTTGTATATTTGGTTGGAGAAGGAGGTGGAATGTCTGCGAGTGTTATGCAGCTATGGTGGAGGCAAGTCGAACTCCCAATATTTGATGGATGGTAAGTACGATGATCTTATTTTACCCTCTTTGGTCTTCCCTTACATTATACTTTAGTTTATCATTAAATTTTACCCAGACTATTGTGTCTTAACTAAAGCTGAAAAAAAATTTAGATTTACTGTTCGATGAATTATACACATTTTCATAAAAATAGTACACATAATTTTAGTACATAATAATTTCAAAGTGAAGTGTTCCAAAGCAATATTGTT
The DNA here is from genome assembly GCF_001194135.2 of Octopus bimaculoides. Taxonomy (NCBI): domain Eukaryota; kingdom Metazoa; phylum Mollusca; class Cephalopoda; order Octopoda; family Octopodidae; genus Octopus; species Octopus bimaculoides. The sequence continues at coordinate 26,776,158 of NC_068997.1, forward strand.
GCTTTAATTAGTATAGAATTTGTTTTGTGAAACCTGATATCTATTATAAAGTCTGCTACTGATTGTGTTCTGTGACTTCTCTTTCTACAGGTGATCTTGACATTAGTCAGGATTCAAACAACATTGGCGAGGAAGCAATTGGCAGTATTAGGAGAGACTCTCGTCCATCTTTGCACCAAATCATCCATGCAGAAAAGATGAATTTCGAAGCAAAACTATCAAGGGCTGCTCGTCGGAAACAGTGGCTGAAGGTCAATCAACAACTTTTACGCACTCTTCTTAGCTACTGCATTCTACAAGGTTCTGGAACTGGCGGTTTAGCATCAGTTCAGATGGAGTTGCTTCTTCTGCTGCAAGAACTGCAACAGGAACGCACCCAGCAACAGCTGCTCTCACCGTTGCCATTCCCGACAACGCTACCTCTACTTTCTGCCAGTATTGCCAGTTCAAAGACAGTCATTGCTGATCCAATCCAATATTTGCAAAACCTAACTCAGGATTTGTTGCACTCAATCGTAGAGTTTTCTATGCCACCCAGCCTCAATTGCCAAACTAATATCGTGTGGATGATGCGCAACCTCAGCGTTGCTCTGTCTTCATCCATTTACCAATGCTTGTGTGACATAGATAATTCCATGATTAATCAAAACCAAAGAACAGAGATGGGTCTTGAAGGATTTACTAGGTGAGTACAATGATTTAGATTTTATTTGAGAAGTTGTTTTCATTTCTAAAATAAACAAAAGTCTATAGGGTGGGGGGCCCCAACCACTGAATCTGGGATCATTTGGTATCAAGTCACACAGAAAGAATATATATTTAAATTTTATTTCTGTATTATCAATTGTCACAGTCTGCAAGGTGTTTTTGCATTATATGTGTATTATATATGTAATAATTAAATTATATATTATGCACTTTATTTTTGTTTTGTTATGTGCACGATGCCCCAATCCATGGAAAAATTGTCTTGCATGAAAACTGTCCATGGTACAAAAATGGTTGGGATCCACTGCTTTAGAAGAAAAAACATATAACTGTTACATCTAGCAGATTATATAGTGGTTACCTTGTTGGTTCATCGAAGTTGTATAAACTGTTGCCAGTCTTACTAAACCCAATCCTTTCATATGATAATGAGTGCCATCAGAAATGTGCATGGTTAAGAATTTTGCTTTGCAATCATATAGGTCCAGGAGTCAATATGATGCATAGCACTTTCGACAAGTTTTGTTTCTAGTGTGTTTTTGAGTCAGTCCAAACCTTGGGATTAAATTGGTCAGATAGAAACTATTTGCATGTCTAAGGAATAGATTGCTTTTTTATTATTTTTATTTTTTTTATTTGTAGGGATGAGGTAAACCTAATCCATCATCCAACTAAATCCTTTCACTGTGAAAATAAATATTTCATGGTTATTCCAGTAATGATGTTAGATATATCTACCAAAAGGTAGAATTGGTAATTTTTTGCTAGTTATATTGCTTTAGTAAACTTGACATATCTCAACAGAAAATGTTTCCTCAAAAAGTAGACTGGTATATAAATTGCTTTCTGCAGTTAAGGGAAATGAAATTTTGAGTGAAACATATCTGCCTTCTGCAGTAATAGAATTAATACTATTACTTGTCCCTTGGTTGCATTTAGAAAACTAAGATTACTGGTCTGAGGGTAACACTTCCTCCACTGATCATACAAGTCCTGGGTGCTGCTCTTTCTAGCAACTTACCAAGTTATAAACAAACATTTCTTTAAATGCCCTATCAGAGACAAAATGATAAACTTTATTTTTTCCTTCCTCCCTGCAACCAAACCTTATTTTTCAGAGAAGAGACACGAAAAACTATGCGACGTAATTATAAAATGTCTAGAAGACATTCTGGACAATTCACCAGGTATCTCTGTAATACTCGGTTATATCCCTTTTCAGACATATATTGTTTATACACACACACACACACACTCAGATATATATGTGTTTATATGCATGCATGCATACATATTGTATATTTGTATATATTCCTAAGTATTTTAGAGTGCAAGTTGGAAATAAAGAAATTATGACGGAAACAAAAATTAACATTTTTATGTCAATATTTTGGCTTAAAAAGCCCTTTTCAAATCAAGATTGGGAGACCCTCTCATACATACATGCATGGTACTGATGTCATGTAAAATGAACCCACTACACTCTGTAAAAGTGGTTGGCATTAGGAAGGGCATCCAGCTGTAGAAGACAAGCCAAAGCAGACAATAACAGAATTTAGTGTAGTCCTGTCAAACCATCCAACCCATGCCAGCATGGAAAACAGACATTAAATGATGATGGTGATAGGCTTCTCTCAGTTTCTATTTGCCAAATTTGCTCACAAAGCTGTAGATGGTCCCTGGACTATAGTAGGACTATAGTAGAGGACACTTGCCCAAGGTGTCATTTCCACATAGAAGGGCTGAATCCAAAACTATGTGCTTGAGAAACAAACATAACTATGTAGACACCTGCACCATTCTCAATAATTAATTTATTAAAACACACCATCAACAACAAAGCTAACTGCCCAATTTAATGCTACCAATCTCTGAATGTCACAACTTATAACTATGCAGAACAGAGCTAAGATCAGTCATTGTTTTATCTTGATGTGGGCCTTTTTTGTCAAAATATTGTAAAAAAGAGATAAAAATTATAAATCTTTGTTTGGCCTTTTGTTGTTTTTTTTTACCCTAACTTGCAATGGTGTGAAGTTGTAATTCACTTTTAACAGCATTCTACAATGCCTGTAATGAACTACAACATATATATATTTGAGTGTGTGTGGGTGTGGGTACACACATACATGTATGTATGTATATAAATATATCTTTGAGTGTTTTATCCGAAGTGCCTGGATATAGCTTCTCTTTGAACTTGTCACCCAATGGAATATATATATATATATATATATACATATATTTATTTATTTATTTATTTGTTTATTTATTTATAAATCCAGTTGTTAATCCAATCACAGCTCATTCATAACATGTACTTCCACTCTAACTGTTGCCCTTGATACCTACCTACCTATTGTTTTATTTAAAATGTAGTCCATTTGGCCTATTGTTTTATCCATCCTACTGCTTTTTACTCTTTATATTCATAAATCCTATTGCTTAATCAATCCCTTGGACTCAATATTTTACCAGCCATGATACTTGGTAATTTATCAGCAATGGAACTTATGGTTTTATCAGATACATTGCTGTGTTATTTATCAAATATCTCTGCTAATGTTTGGATTGTGGTTCTGTCCCAAAATAGCTGTGATTTTCCTTCCAAAGTTAAGTGTTATTTCTTGTCTAAACACCAGTTGTTATAATCCTCCTTGTAACTTAACCATCATTTCTGTATAAGCCACATCTTATTCTAACATGTCCCAAATCCTGACTCACCACTGATAAATACCCCCCCCCCCACTTCTATGACCCTGTTTTCTACTTTGTTTTACATTTTCTATTTACTGATTAATTTTACTGGAATTGTAAACATCTTTGTGTTTGTATTATTGTTGTTATTGTTGTCATTGTTTACCATTTTGGCTTTTAAACCAGCCATATCTGGCCCAAATGTTCTACCTATTTCATGTTCTAATTCGCCAGATCTGGCCTCTTACAATATTATTCTAAAACTAAACTTTCCCATTCATTAAAATCTCAAATCTACAAGACAATGCATGATTAATTCAAAACAATATAACTCAATAACATTATTTGAAACAGTAACCTGAATACCAAAGGGTTAACTCCAAATCTGCCCTGATCCAGTAGACCATCTTCAATTATTTTTCTCTTTCACAGATATAATACCATATATTTTTTGGCATACAAATCAATGCACACCCAGAACCATGCTAATAGCTTAGGAGTGAAATTTAGGATTTCTTGGTTTTTCTGTGAATCAGTTTTGATAAAACTTTTCCCAGCTGGTCTTGCACACCATGGCAACACCATTGTTGTTTTCATTATTCTGTGTAACATCCTTTCTTTTTTATTTCAAATTCTTCAGTTTTTTGGTGAACCACACTAATACTTTTTCTCCTCTCGAAGGAGAAAGGGACATGGAAAAGGTCTTAACGATGACCAAAGAAAATGCTAAAGGCACCTCTCTTCATGTCATTGCAGAGAAGTTAGGTCATCGTATGGACACAGTTAGACAATTCCTGAAGGACCCTTTGCCAGGGAAGAAGCAATCCAATTGAGGGACCTCCAAGACTGTGGCAGATAGGGATTTAAGGAATATTCTCTGCAAATTACATGGGAAACCTGGACAAACAAGCAAAGCCATTTTCACTGCCTCTGGACACCCTCATGTACCAAAATCCACTAGAAATTGCATCCTCAGGACTATGGCTTCTGTGTGAGAATCCCTTAAACTACCCCATTCACAAGAGTTTGAAGCTTCAATAGGCCCAAAAGTATATGACATTAGACACGAGTTGTGTTCTGTTCACTGACGGTTGGGTCTATTTTGGTCTATTTTGGAGATGAGCATCACCAACATTTATAACGTCAGCAACAGGGTGGAGGAGTCATGTTGTGGGCTGGTTTCATTGGGGAGAGACTTGTTGGCCGAGTCAGGGTGCCTGAATGGGTTAAAGTAACTGCAGCTGCTTACTGCAATCTCCTGAAGGAGGTCTAGATGGCTCTTTTCATTCAAAAGCTATTAGCGTGGTTCACCCAAAAACTAAAAAATCTGAAATAGAAAAGAAAGGACATTATACAGAATAATGAGAACATAACAATGGTGTTGCTGTAGTGTGCAAACCAGCTGGGAAATGTTTTATCAAAATCGATTCACAGAAACCCAAGAAATCCTCAATTTCACTCCTAATCTATTAGCGTGGTTCTAGGTGTAATATATAGTGTAAATATGTTGCTTAAACATCATTATCTTTCCAAATGCCACTTCATTTTTACATGAAATTTTTGATCTTCCCAAGTCAGACACATTTTGGGCTGAAATTTTTAATCTGAAAATTTTCATCTGTATACCAGAAGATATGGTATATCTAGGATTATGTCCAATATGTCTTTTTTTTTAAAAAAAAAAAGATTGTTGGGTGTGATTTGAAGATTTTGTTATAGTAGCTGTATTAAAAGGGTAGGGTGAGGGCAGTGTCACCCATTGATTTGTGTTCACAATCATCAAAGATTTTAATGTCTCAAATAAAAAAAAAATGAACATTGTTATTTTCAGTCATAACATCTCTTGCCAAGCAAACAATCTGATGTCAGGATTGAACCCCCAACGACGTCGTTTACCCAGTAGTGTATGTGAAGAGGCTGTGAACACTTCACCTTCTAAGTGGCCAGGTAAACACAATCTTTTTCACTTTACAAATCTGATATTGGCCATTCTATTCCATGTCCCTTTTTCATTGATCATCTATGAAGAAATGTGCTGCCAGGATTTTAAATGTTGGAATTAGCTCCTTAAATTATGTAGGTTGTCAAAATATTTTTAATGGTGTTTTAGATATGTAAATGTGTTTATACGTTGAAGAGTGGTGCTCCTTGTCTAAAGTTTAACACTTTATTAATCTTAATACTAATAGTGTTAGATATGTCAATGTATTCATATAGAGTTGTGTGTCTTGTCTAAGGTTTAACACCTTATTATTCTTAATACTGATGATGTTAGATATGTTGATGTATTTACATAGTGGTATGTTTTAGGTTTAATACTTTTGTATTCTTTATACTAATGGTCTTAGCTATCTCAGTGTATTCATACAGAGTGGTGTGTCTTGCCTAAGATTTAACATTTTAGTATTCTTAAATTATTTATGAATAATTATATCTAGTTCTATATCTAAATTACTTATGAATAAATTATATCTTAGCAATAAATTATAGAAAGTGTGCCTCTGTTGTACATGTAACTTTTTTTTTAAATATTAACTGCATGAATAAAAAGAAACACTAAAATATGTAATACCAAAAGTGAAATAATCATTCAAGATTCTCTTTTTTGTTCTAAACTAACAGCAAAAAAGAAAACCAGCATCAAAAACTACATTTTCTACTACTTTAAAGAACTATTTCTAATCTTTCAGGTGTGACATCTCTACGTGTCCTATTAGTTCGTGAGCGTGATGAGGAATCTCCAAGGTTAGATGTACTCTTATGTGAATCATTGGTGGCTGTCTACATGTGTCTGCTCATCAATGGCCTAGCTACTTATGATGTCCACCTACTCTATAGACTTGTAGCCCACAAGTTGGACAAGCAGACGTGGGCAGCACTGTTTGGAGGAGGTGTTAAGACTGTAATCAAAAGAAATTCTGTTCTTCTCCCCAAAGGTAAGAAACCCAATCAATCACCTATTCTCTCCTGCTTCATCAATCATCTGTTTTCAACTTCTTTTATCATCTTTTTTTTCTCTCTTCCTTCCATTTCTAATTTCGAATCCTGTCAATGTCAATTGATATATATATTTGATCATTGTTTCTCTGACATGATTTAGCTAAAGTGTCCATCAATTTCCCGTTTAGGTCCTGTGGATGATGCCGCTAAGCATAGAATGAAAGTTCATATGAAGGCAATGGGTTCAGTAAGGAAAGATGAGAGACAAACATACGAAGAAAGATTTGTGCCGCCGGAACTAAGTATGATCACTTACTTCATGACAAAGGTAAGGCTTTCTGGCTGCAAACTTTTCTCGTTCTTCATTACAAACACTATTTATATATTTGTATTTTTTTTATTTATTTCCCACCCAGTCCTTGCTTCCCCAGAATATTGCAGCTCTTCACCCTGACAGAACTGTTGCTACTGAACTTTCAAGAATTAGTCGTAACAGTTCTGGGATGGATGTGAAGATGTTTTTTTGGGGGGTTTTTTTTGACACAAGAGTTATTCCCCTTGTTTCTTTTAGATTTTTTTTTTTTCAGACATTCATCTACTTCTGATGAATTTTAACTTTTTTTATTGAATAATTCACATGATACTCTCAGATTAATCAAACTTATTCAACTCATATTACATACATGTCACCCCATACAATTTGCTTGTCATATTAGATGGCATTTCACATAATTTATTGCATAGAAGTTTGTCCTGTCCATGTCAGCAACTCTATAGAACAGTTTAGTCTATTTCTACTTCTTTGATATACACCTCTCTCAGACATAGTCATAGCAGCTGTGTCATTAAGAAGTTGGCTTCCCAACCACATGGTTTTGGGTTCAGTCCTACTGTGCATCACCTTGAACTAGTACTTTCTTCTATAATAACCTTAGGCCAACCAAAACCTTGAGTGGATTTGGTAGACAGAAATTGTATGAAACTGTTGTGTATGTCTTTCTGTGTGTTTCTGTCTTTGTATGTCTGTATGTATGTCTGAGACAAAGTAATCTGGTTGTGAAAGGGTTAATAAATACTTTACTTTTCTGTGGTTATTCTACAGCCATTCCTGTCAACATCCAATTCCATCATCAGCTACGATTCTGATACATCTCTGTCAGACGAAGAAGAGGATGATATTGAGTCTCAAGAAGAAGAAGATGACAAAATATGGACTTCAGGGAGACCAACAACACTGTGAGTTTAAGGGGTTTGACCACTGCCAACTGGTCTCTGGTACCCATTCAATATCTATGTGTTTATTTCTATATCAATATCTATGTGTTTATTTCTATATCAATATCTTTCTATATCAATATATTTCAATATCTATGTGTTTATTTTATGTAGATAGACACTAAACTGTAGTTCTTACAACTGATTTGTTTGAGAATTCTTCACTATCTGTGTAGTATATAATCCAGTACCATCTGGTCATATTTGAGTGGCCAGTGACTGAATAGACAAAAGCCTAGTAAAGAGTTGAAGGCCAGTAACATCCATATCCTGCGGCAGAGATGGTTGATAGCAGGATTGCCAAGTCCAGTAAGACATTTGAATGTTAGTTATTTTGTTACATCAATATTTAATTCTATGCTAAGACATTGAGCTGGCTGAATTGTTAGCTTCATGTACAAAATACTTAATAGCATTTTGTCTGTCTCTACATTCTGTGTTCAAATTTCACAGAGAGGAACCAGTAGATTACATCGACCCTAGTGCTTAACTGGTACTTACCTCATTGACCTCAAAAGGATAAAAGGCAAAGTCGACTGAATTTGAACTGAGGTTGACCTATCATTTCATCCTTTCGGGGTTGATAAAATAAGTACCAGTTGAACTCCGAGGTCAATGTAATCGACTTACCCCCGCCTCCAAAATTGCTGGACTTGTGCTTAATTCTGTATTGGATTGATCAAGGCCCAGAATCCTCAAAACTGAGTGAAGTGGAGAAAATAGGCAAAAAAAATATTGAGATGCTCCAACAGCAAAAATACTATGGTAAAACGCTCAACTCAATTTCACTAAAATAAGAACAATAATAAAACTGAAGTAAAGAACAAGTAATATATAGTGCAGGGGGGGAAAAAAACAAAAACGCTGTTCTGTTTATCATTATGTGGCATATTTCAACTTATTT
>NC_068997.1:26785100-26790036 GCF_001194135.2 Octopus bimaculoides
ACACACACACACACACACACACATATTTGACGGGCTTCTTTCAGTTTCCATCTCCCGAATCTACTCACAAGGCTTTGGTCGGCCTGAGGCTGTAGTAGAAGGCACTTGCCCAAGCTGCCACACAGTGGGATTGAACCCAGAACCATGTAGTTGGGAAGTAAGTTTCTCCCCACACAGCCACACCTGATGTTTTTATTATTAATATTTTTTTTTTTTTTTTTTTTTTTCTACGATTAAAATATTTATTGAGTTGCCTTTGAAATCGATGTGATTCTGTCTTGCAGAACTTCCTGTCAGTTCTCCGTTGCTACATGCTGTTCTGAAGAATCTGGAACAATGGGAGGAAGTGTTACATAGCAAGCTAGAATTGTTCTCTGGGCCACCAGACAATTACATTCCTCACTTGATCCTGGATGTTGAAACAGGAATACCTCACACAAAATATGAGGCTTTACTCAAACCTCATAACTCACCCTTCATGTAAGATAGTTTCTAAACTCACTGTATTTTATATATAGATGCATGTGTATTAAGTGCAAGGTGCAGGCGCAATGGCCCAGTGGTTAGGGCAGCAAATTTTGTTGTCTCTAGGGAGTGTCATCGTGCCAATATAATTAACATACTGGTTCAATTCCACTCATTTATTAAATATCTGGGGTTTTTTTATTTGTTTTTTTTTTTGACAAAGCTCTGCTTGCTGAGAAGGTTGCAAAAAAGCAATGAAAGGGCTTTGACAAAAAATAGCAGATATTTAATAAATGAGTGGAATTGAACCAGTGTGTATGTTAATTATATTGGCATGATGACTCTCTCTAGACACAACAAAATTTACTCCTTAGTTACATGTGTTTCAATACTATATGGTAGGTGTTTTGTGTTACAACATACTGCTTGTGATCATTGTACACCATATCATATAAGCTTAAATTAAGATTCTCCATTGACCACGTCATCGCTTATGTTTACTATTCATTATGTTTACCATACTTCCATCTCCATCTCACATGTTGCGTCATCTCTGCTTTATATTTTCAGAAACCACCACTCAACCTTACCCTTGAAACGTCTCTGGTTTCTCATTGTCAAAGAAGAATACCTGAAGGATGTGTTTATTCGCTACATCTTCCGGAAGAAAAGGTTTCTTGAAGATACTGAGGTGAGTATTTCTTGTCAGTGCTGGAATTGCTCTAACTTTCCTCTTCTCTCTTATGTGTGTGTGCGTGTGTGTGTATATATATATATATATATATATACACACACACACACATCTATATATATAGTTCAAATTTACAGAAAACAAAAGGTGAAGACATGTGTAGGAATAACAAGCTAGCAATGGTTATAACTGAGAATCACAATCACATAAGAAGTGTCATTCATTTCTAGTCTGCTATCATTGAAACATGTTCGTCCTGGCCATGAGGGAAGCACTACTCTGCATGGAAACGTGTGAAAGTTGGTGACAGGAAAGGCAACCAGCTGAGGAAAATTTACCACAATAAATTCCCATCTGACCCATGCAAGCATGGAAAAGTCAATATTAAAACAATGACAGGAACAACAATGATGATGATGATGACAAACAAGCATGCACACACACACACACACACACACACACACACACACACACACACACACACACACACTTACAAACACTTATGCACACTCATACAGATGGATTTCAAGAGCTTTTCTTTTTCTTTATTTCTATTTCAGATAACACTAAACTCAGGAGACAGCGAAAACTCTGAGAAGAGTTCATCTTTGATGAAAGTTATTCACAAAGAACAAGATATCATTACAGCATTCGCTATAAATCAGGTCAGTTTCTCTTCTCACATGTTTTTCTTACCTATCACTCTATAACTTCTATTTTGTAAGATGCTTGTACATAAATATCACACAAGTTACATATCACGCACTACAATGTTACCGGGTTTCAGACTCCTGCTGAACTTAGACTGGCTCTATCTGAACATTCAATGTCATTGTTAAAATAAATAGTCCCATCATCAAAATCTTGAAGCTATGAGATAATACGTTTATTTATTCAAAACAATATGAATAATTAAGCATTACATGATTTACAGCCTACATGATTTGAGAACAGGATGGTTGTCCTTACCCTAAAGTTTACGACTTGATTAGGAGTGTAGTGGTTGGGTGGTGGACCTGATATGGAGGGTAGTGAAGCAGCACCTGGGTAGAAATGTATCCATCGTCTGTGTATGAAATAAAGTCATGTATATATGTGTGTATATCCTCTATTTCAGGCCAATCCCAACTGTTTGGCATTGTCTACTCAGAAGGAAATTGTGGAATTAGATATTGGTGCCTTACTAAATCCGCCAGCCTGGTTAGGTGATGAGAATGAGTACGACATTGAGACCTTGATCAAGTAAGTTACTCCTTCTTCTTCATTCAGCTTTTATATAACTAACTTACTAATTAAGATCTATAACAATAGGTGTAGGTGTAGCTGTGTGGTTAAGAAGTTTGCTTCCCAACCACATGGTTTAGTTCGATTTCGATTTCACAATCTGTTTTATAATCAGAAGTAAGCTAACAACTGTCTTTTCCTGCACATTATCATTGTTATGTGTGTTTTACTTTATTTTACAGTACGACTGCTTATGGATACGATGAATCTGACTTCGTTTTGGTTCAGACGCCGTTCGACCAGCTTCCCAATACCGCTGTATCCACTCCTGGCACACCAATGTCTTATAACTCGGCCAACACTGCAATACCAAACATACAACAATACAACTCAACTAATCGGGCTAATGTTGTAAGTAAAATCACCTTTTCTTTTTTATTTCAATAACATTATCCTAACTCCTATATGATTTTTCTTTGTTGTTTGTTTTTTAAAACTTTTTTTTTTAAATGTTTTAAATTCTTCTTAAAAAGTATCTGACATCCATATATTCATTATAGGTGTTGTGTCTGAGAATTTTTCATTTTTGTGAGATTAATATATCTTAACCCTTTTAATTAATATATTTTAACCCTAAATGCAATAATACATTAACATTGTTTGTTTTTGTAATTAATTTTATAAATAAATCCTTACTGAGCCATTAAATGGAAGTAAACATAACAAAAGGTTCCTACATAATACCATAATAGACTGTTTTTATTTCAATATGGACATTCTCAAATAAGTTTTTTGATAGATTTAGATGGGGCATCTGGTGGATTAGCATCATAGAACCTGAGGTGGTCTAGGTTGGGTGGGCATTGTAGAACCCGGGGTAGTCTCCAGTTGACTGATATCAAAAGTATTAATATAACTGAATCTCCCCTCTCTATGCTAACCCCTCAACTATAAATATAAAATATTAATAATGTGTGTGTGTGTGTGTGTGTGCATGCATTTTTATTGCAAGTTGGCAGAATCATTAGAGCTTTGGACAAAATGTTTCACAGTGATTGTTCAGTCTCTTTATGTTCTGAATTCAAATCCCACTGAGGTCTGCCTTTACCTTTCATCCTTTCAAGTTCAACACTATTAACTAAGACTCTCTCCTGAAATTTATGAGCCTTGTGCCTGAATGAGAAACTTTGTTGTTTATTATAATTATTTTATGGAACTTGTGAAAGAGGAAGACATGGGACAAATTAGTGAAGGATGCTCTCGGGACTTTGAATCTTATGTAGGAGATGACAAAGAACCTGGACTCCTGGCAATATGCAGTACTTGAGAAGACATGTCCATCTTGGTGAAACAGAGGTTCTGGGAGCATAATATGAATATACACAGCTGGGCCCCTCATCCACCTCCAACTGTAGTCTTCTGCCACTGTAATTAAATGAGGCAGAACGGTATATTTTAACATCTTTTCTGTGATACCATTTATCTTTCTCACTACCCAGAACCACTTCACTTAACATCCATCCTACATCCTTGACATTGTCCCTCTTCACTCACATTTTACATTGACACCAACAAATTATCCCTCCCTCTTCATTGAATCACCTCCTGTCAACTTGTTTCTGTCACTGTATATCTCTCGCTTTTACCACACACTCTATCTCTCCAATCACACTCTTACAGCTTACCCATCAACGCATCTTCTCCCTTTCTCTCATCCTTCCCCTGTTTACTGTATCACCACTCTTCTGCTCTTCACCCAATCAGCACCTATTTTCCATTCCGTGACCTTCCCTGTAACTCCTGTGTATCATTGATCATCCCCTTTGCTATTCATCTCTTGTTCATCTCTCTTCCCTAGTCCATATCTAATCATTATCTACTTTCCCTAACCTTCCATCTGAGTCATATTTATCATCCTCTCCCTCAACCCTTGTTCATCATTCAGTAAATTCACACCTTTACCCTATCTATAGCCAATCTTCACATTCTTCATAATCTCTTGCAGCCTCTACCCATCCTCCTTCTTCTGTCTCCAGAGCCAACCCTGACAGTTTGTTCCCAGCTTGTTCTTTTCTATCTTTCAAGCTCCACCTTTAATACTCTCGCCCATTCTTATATGATACAAGGTAGCAGTATATTTCCTCAACAACATGAAACCTTTTCTGGCTCCTTCTCTCATACGTTAACCCCTTATCCCACAACATAGAGCTGCTTCCCTCTCTACTAAAGCTCCACTTCAGTTGAAGAGGAACTTAGTCTTGCGAGCTACTTGGTGACCGCACTAGTACTGGTGTCATGGAAAATGCATCCCGTGTGCATTGTACAGTGGTTGATATTAAGAACAGCATCCAGCCTTAGAACTCATTCCACAGCAGATTTTAGAGTACAATGTAGTTTCATGACCAGTTGACCTGTGAAACTATGCAATTCATGCCAACATGAAAGCTGAGATGATTATATATATATATATATATATATATATATAGTACTTCCTAACTGGCCTTCGTGCCGGTGACACATAAAAGCACCCACTACACTCTCGGAGTGGTTGGTGTT